>NC_061115.1:76085969-76380986 GCF_002878395.1 Capsicum annuum | reverse complement strand
TATATATATATATATATATATATATATATATATATATAAAGTATGTGGGTAGGATTATTCTTTTTTTAAAAAAAATTATAATTTTTTATGTGGCAGTGACATTACACTGATGTGGCACTGATTTGGCAATGATATGACGCTTGTGTAGTGCACTCTCTGTTGTGAGAGTGAGATTTTGATTTTGAGGTTGAAATTAATTCACTTGAAAGTTGTTAAGGGGGTAAATAATTGCCTGATTAATTTAGGGTCTAAAGTAGGTTTTGACGACAAGTTCAGGGATTTTTGATGTATTTTCTCATTTTTAATTCAAGGTCCATGCCATCCCATAAACCCACCATCCATCTTCTTTTTCTATTGGCCAAACCCATCGGCGGCCCTCTAAAGTTGGCACGATCTTTCACTTAGGCACTTCAATGGACGTTGTTCACTTTTGACATCTCAAGTAGCCATAAAGTATGTCACTTTGGCACCTTTTGCTAATTCAGCAAAGAGAATGTATTACACTTGCTTTTAAGCGCGTTTCAAGGGTATTTTCGTAATTTTTGAAGAATATTTTCGTAAGTTTGGAGTTGTCTTCTCCACACAACTTTCTTTATATAACTTTCTTTAGCCTATATTAATGGAGGGTAATGGAGGTTGAATTTTTCAAGAATGATAACAAAATTTTACTCCATTAACAAAATACTCACTCCATTAACATACATACAACAACAACACACACTAGGAACACCAAATAATACTCCCTCAATTAATCAACAACATCATTAACACCCCCCAAAAAATGTCAACATTCAATTAAAAAACAGAATAGTTTCCCCTTTTGCTGATTCATGAGATTCTCCAATATCATTAAATTCCCCCTTCAGCAGCCTCAACAACTCCAAAGCCATTGCCTTTGCTTTGTTGTTTCCATTAACAGATACAGAGACAAGTTCAGGGATGACACCTTCATCCATTACCAGTTGACAATATTGAACTCGTTGAGAGCATTAAAAAAAATCCACTACATGCTCCTGGTCCTTGCGATTGTCACACTTAAGTAGTTTCACAACGAATGCAATGCATCCATTAGTTTTAGCTATAACAATTCTAGCATCTTCTTTGATGAACAAATTTTGCAAAATGATGACACAATTTTTTGCGAGAACTGTATCCTCCTGTTCATATCTAAATTCGTAACTCACAAATTATTTAGCATGAAATTGAGAGGTGGGGTGGGGAAGAGAATTGAGGGGTGAGAGAGCGAGTAGGTGGAGAGGGAGTGGGTAGGTTGGAAGGGGGAACGAGTAAGTGGTGAGGGGGTGGGTTGGGCTATAGAAGACGATGAGGATTGGTGGGGTGGGGGAAATTAAATTTTATAATTTTTTTATAATTATTTAAGTTAAAATTGCCAAGTGGCAATATTTGATTGGTGTATTTTAATTTTAATTAAAAATAGATATTTAACATTTAATTTGGAGAAAAATAACAAATATCATAATGTTATTGGTCACTTTACACATTATCTGCACACAATATAATTTTATAAATTTAATAAAAAATGTCAAAATAACACGAATACGTGAATTATCAAAATTGAATGTTTTAAGTGAAAGATAAAGATGATGTCACGTATGGGTTTGGCCCTTTCTCTTTCACCAAATACATACCATGCCATAAACCCTCCATCCATCTTCTTTCTATTCTCTTCACCAAATACAATTACTCTCTTTTCCCTCTTTCTCTTCCCCTCTTTTTTCTCTCAACATATAGAAACAGTAAAAACATTGGAGTATAATATATATCACATATATATAGAGGTGTGTATATATATAGAGAGAGAATCTTGTCGGGTTGGTGGTGGGGTGGTGAAGACGACGATGAGTAGCAACAACAAGAGAGGAGGAGCTAGGGTTTCAATCCCAAGCAGTGTAAGGAAAACGATCCAGAACATAAAGGAAATCACTGGAAATCACAGTGAAGATGAGATATATGCAATGCTCAAAGAATGTTCTATGGATCCCAATGAAACTGCCCAAAAACTCCTTTTTCAGGGTCTCTTTTCTGATCTCTTCATTACTCTATACACTCATTTTTTTGTTTACATTTCATTTTTCAATGTACTTGTGGTCTGACCCTTTCTTGAACCCCGTGCGTAGTGGGAGCTTTAAGTGTATTGGGCTACCTTCTTTATTTGATTTTTTGATGCACAATAGACCCTCATGGTCCGGCCTGTGTAGTGGGAGCTTTAGTGGACGGAGCTGCCTTTCTATTTGATGGTTTGATGTACAATAGAACTTGTGGTCCTGCCCTTCTGCGCATAGCGGGAGCTTTAGTGGTTTTGATGTATTACTTTCTTTATTTTTTTGCCTTTTGTGTTCTTTGTTGGATGAGTCTTATACTAAATTTGGTCAGTTCTTAAATTGGGTTTCAATGGTAGACTTTATATCAGGGCTGTTAAAATTAATATTGGGCATACATGAGTAAAAGACAATGTCTTTAATTTTTTTTTTTTTTTTAGTAGTTACATTGACAGAACCTCTAGTTTAGAGAACCCTGAATTTGCCTTAGAATTTGTTTTTTAGAGTATTGGAATGAATTGAGACCGCAACAGAATAGCTAGAAAGGGTTCATATAGCTGGTACCAACAATTTATCCCAAAAAAAAGAAGAGCCAGTGCCACTATTTTGAGATGGAGTGCAGTTGATTGGTGATATTATTTTTGTTCAAGATAACATTTTGTAGTTATCTTTTGTTATCAAGAGGTGTTTTTGCCGAAGTTTGTTATTGAGAAGGTTTAGTTAAACTTGTCATTCTCGTTCGGTGCACAGTGTAGTTGTCAATGTATTTTGTATTTACTAGTAACAAAGCTATTAATATGGCTGTCGGTGCTTCTTTCTCGTTTTCTTCGTTACATTCACGATGGTTGGTTCGGATGCCTGAAATCTGAACTATCTAATTATAGTAGCATAAAATGTTGCTTTCTACATCTTCTTGTCTTGCTGATTTTAGATAATTTTATATATGTGTACACTAACCTAGGGATTTCCTGGTAACAAGACTAATGGGCAATTTTCACGTGTGCACGTAACAGATTCATAGATTGGTCTTGTTTATGTGTTCTGTTATTTCCTATTTTGATATTCTCAGTGATTAGTTCTTTTGAAAACTACAGCCTATGTTGTGGTGTTGTTGTAGCCTATGTGTATTTCCCCAGACAGGATCTTCTCATTGTTATGCTTCATAGCTATCGTAATATAAAATTTATTTTGTCCTCGCTTATCTAATTGGGGTTTTTTTTACAGATACGTTCCATGAAGTAAAAAGCAAACGCGACAGAAGAAGAGAGGTATGGTTAGTTACTGATTTGCATGCTTACAATGCTCTCTACAAAGACCCATAGGGAATTAATGTTTGCTGGGTGTGGAATTTGCAAAATAAGGTCTAAGTTGATTCTAGGTGCCCAAAGAGCTTAATGTAGTGCACACACATATTGACAAGTAATTATAATAGTTGATGCAGATTCATGGAATCAGCATTGAATGTAGAGTGGTGGAGCAATTTATTGCCCGACGCTAGAAAGAATGTAATGAACCATCTCAATCAGATGTGTTAATGCCTTTTCTATTAACCACTGTCAATCAAGTTACCACTTATCTGGTTGATTTGTTGAAAAATATTTGTCATGTACTTTTCTGATGCATAGGATGTCTATTTGGTTTAATCAACCTGATTAATGCAGTAAAAGATGAAATGTGCAAATAGGCATGAGCACCTTGGTTGAATTGTTTTTTTTTTTGCTCATGGACCCCATTAATGTCAAATGAGTTTCTTTCTTTCCCCTTAGAATTCCATGCTATTCAATTTTGGTATCAGCTTTTTGTTGTCATTGCTTCATATGTTCACTCTTTAGGACCTAACAAATGTGAAGTGTTGGCTGACATGCTTTCTTGGCTATCCATGTGCTGTTTCTGTATTGTTATAATTCGATTTGCCTTTTTGCAGAATTTGAACAAGGAGTCTTGTGAGCCAAGGTGGAAGCCAGCTATGCAGGGGAGGGGGAACAAGGGGAGTCGGGGAAACTTCACTTCTCTCCATGTTTCACTTGGTAAACATCCATTTTGTTATTATTTTCTGACTTGTGATATCTTATGCTGCTGCTGAACCTAGTGATTTCTTATTTTTCAATTTTCTGATATCTTGATTTTGGTGTTCTTTTTAATTGCTTGACCCACTTTCTTTTGTATTTCATTCACCCTTTTTGCCAAATGATAAATGGCTATCATCTCGAAGAATCCAAATTAATACTACTTTATGCTATTGTGAATTTGTGATCTTGATGCCACTTCTAATCAACGATCACACATTTTGCCTGATATATCTAAGCACATTACAAGTTGCTCCAAAGTTATAACTAATTCATACTTCAATTTTTTTTTAAATGTCTTTGCACTACCCTGTGAGAAGTAATGGAAAAATATTATTGAATTGTTGTACATTGAGGCCCTATTTATAGACAATACATTCTAATCCTTTTCCTAATAGGACACTACATTACAATCCTTTTCCAAGTAGGATTTTATATGCTATTCCTGTTGCTACTCATATTCTAACACTCCCCCTCAAGCTGGTGCATAGAAGACATATGTATCAAGCTTGTTATGGATGTAACTAATATGAGAATTGGTGAGGGACTTGGTGAAGATATCTACAAGAAAATTGATAAGGACTGCTTTGGATGTCTGGGAGACCTCAATTGAAACGGAACAAATTGAAAAAATGATCCGAAAAGTAGTAAATATTGCCATAAAGTCGATGTGACGCTGGAAAATTGTCGAACCCGTATAAAATATACGGGTCATCTCAAAATCAAGAGACGAGTAGATCTTGAACATAAAAGTCACCGGAAACTTAGCCGAAACATGCTCACACGCTGGATTATTAGATTTGATGGCTGAAATTCTGAGGAAAAAAAAGTATATGGGTAGGGTTGGAATGATGACACGACCCTACTGAAAAAGAGAAATATGTGTAGGGTCAGAATGATGGCACAACCCTATTGAGAAATAGAAATTATATGAGTAGGGTCGGAATGACGGCACGATCCTACTGGAAAAGAGAAATTATATGGGCAGGGTCGGAATGATGGCATGACCCTACTGAAAAAGATCTGAGGAGTCACCGGAAAGACGTACGGAACTATGTAAACTAAATATGAGGAGAAAGATGCATGGTGCTATGCAACTCAGATATGAGACAGTAGTTCGGAAAGATGCACAGTGCTACGCAAATCAGATATGAGAAAATAGTCACCGAAAAGAAGTACGGTGCTAAGAAAAATAGATATGAAAAAGTAGTCACTGGACAGATGCATGGTGCTACGCAAAGATATGAGAAAATAGTCACTAGAAAGATACACAGTGAGTCAGTGACCCAACTTTTTCTAACATGATCATTGGCCAGACGGGCGGGCGGCATATATGGATTATAGCCGCCCGCCGGCAGCGGAAACTCTTTGATTCTTTACCAAGATCGTGGAAGCTTTGATACCATGTGAGAAAATATAAGAGAGAAATAACAAAGAGGATTGATATTCTGTCTTTTGAGCCACATGTAGGCTTTGAACAATTAATGTATTTTATTGAAACCTTTTCCTTTACATTGGGAGTATTTTTCACTACATCTTTCAGATTGAGTCTTAGGGGTCCCTCTTTCCTTATCCGTTCATAATTAATATGTATTTATTTGGTCAGATGCTGGTAGTGGAAGGAACTCTGGACCTGATAAGGATAATGGAGCCAGCCATGTTTCTGGAAAGAGTGTCAACCTATCTTCCGTGCCTACTGTCGAGGGGAAGAATACTTCAAGGTGATATTGATGTTCATGGATTTTGCTCCGTCTGTGTGCATTATGGCATATGGATGCTTCTTGATTTCCAGTGTTACACCGCTTCAGATATCAAAATATAGTTTATTGTTGTCTATACATGGTTTGATTTCAACTATTTTTGTATCCGAATCTTTTTCTCTCTTTTCAGCTCATCAAGTGCCAGAGCCAATGGGCCTGGTGTGGTAGCTTTTGGGAGTAACTGTATTGTACTTGATGCACCTGCATCAGCAGGAAGTGGGATTAAGCAATCTGAAGCAACTGCAGCTGGCTCTATTAAGCCAGAGGAACCTCTGCAATCTCCAAGTCATGATGTGAACAGAAGCCCTAGAGTGTCCGTGGGAACCAAGGATAGGCTTGGACGGAAGATGCCAAATTTCAGCAACTCTTCAGCATCCTTGTCTTCACCGCCTTCATCAGGAGCTTATTTTTCAGCATCTGATCCTGTTCTTTTGCCATCTCATGGTTCACGACCCCCTGGTGCAGTAGGCACAATTCGAAGAGAAGTCAATGGGCAGCGTGCTCCATTTGAACATGTTCCTACCAACTCTAATGGGAGCAAGACAGGCACTGGTAGGCCTATGAAGACTTGTCTGGGAATTTGTCATTTTTCGACAGTTTTGACTGTTGTATCATCAGTAATTTATTGTCATTGTTTGGGGGTGATTTAGGAAGATGGACTGATTTCTCATCCAGTTAATGAAGCTCATGTATTTGTTTCTGCTTATGTTTGGACAGCAGTTTCTGACTCCAGAAGTTCAACTGTGCAAGTAAACATGTCAAGCAAATTCCAGGGGTCTGTAAAGAATCAGCTTCCCGAATCCCCACAAAGTGCTTCTTTGGCTCAGAGTGTTTCTTCTATTAGTAGGCCTACTTCTAATTACAACAACCGATCACCACTAGTTGGGCCACAAAAAGGTAATGTACTCAAACATGTTCCACACTCTATACATTAGTATATTGTTTTCTTTCCCCCTCCAGGAAAGATTCTTTTAATTAATATTGCTGCTGCAGTTGTTACTAATGGTGCTTACTTGATGATTGAAGTACTCCATTTTTCCCTCTAATGACGTGTTCAATGTTCTTTCTACCTTTCTTTTTGTATTTAGTAAGAAGTTTTGAACCTTTTGTATTGATTTTTTCTAGAGCTGAGTAACTGTTTTTTTTCCAGTTGGTATTTTTGTTGGTCCAGCTGGAGAGAAAAGGTCATTTCCTATTCTCATTTGCTGTTTCAATTTTCTTCTTTTGATTATCTGCATTTTTCGGTTTGAATTCTCCACGTGTCTATAGTATAGTCCTACTTGGGGGCCATGCACCAGTAATATTTAATTCCCAAAGTAGAATGGTGATTGTCCTGGTGAACTTATGGAACTAGTCCATGCTTGAGTGTGCTAGTTTACTTTCACCAATCCCCAAACCCCCCATCCCGAAAAATAAAAAGGAGAGCTCATTTCAAGATGTTGTTTAGTCTCTAGAGATGACTCAATAGTTACATTTTTTGAGGCTTTAGAGTGTTATTATACCTTTGCTGCTTGTTAAATTTGATTTTAGTTGTTAAATGGGAAGAGAATAAAGAACTTAATTCTGGAAATTAGGATGTCTTACTTGAATAATAAAACATGCTGTCATGCCAAAGCTAAAACTTCTCTGCATTTCATTATAGCTGGTCCTGGTAAGGAATGGAAGCCGAAGCCCACAAACAATAATATTGTTCAGGTTTCTGCTACATCTGCTGTTGGTTCATCTGATGTTTCTACAGAGTCTGCGGAGGTCGATACTCAACTGCAGCCTTCGGATGTCGATATTGAAATAAAGAAAGGGACTTTTGAACTGCAGCAGAAGTTAGAAAAATCGTGCATTTCAGATGTTCAGCCTGTCATTATCCCTAACCACCTTCATGTCCCCGAGGCTGAAAAACTTGGTTTCTGTTTTGGAACTTTTGAAGCTAGCCTGGGTTTAGGCGTAAGCGCTAACAATACTGCTGAGAGTGAAAAGACTCCATCACTCTCTGGAGCTTCTGAGGGTATTGAAGAAATGACAAATGAACAGTTTTTGAGGTCTGTCATCTTCACTTCTTGCTTCCCTAAATTGGCTTGCGACTTACAAAAGCTTTTGGGTTGCTCTCCTTTTAGCCTAGGAATCAAGGATTTGGATGAATATTATCAGTATATTTCACCCGTTTATTTTAATTAACGTTGGTTATTTGGAATGTCCTGTTTTTGTTTTTTTATATGATACTGCAAATAGAAGAGAAGTGCATATAATAATTAATGGATGGATGCCAACATATGTAAAAAGGGCCTCCTCCAGTTTGAGGTGTATAATTGACCTTATGAATGATACTTTATGCAGTACAAGGGGTATGTGAGGGAATGGTTTGTCTGGAAGTCCAGTTTTCAAGTAATACTAAACTGCATATTCAAATGACATATTTTTCAATATTTGAAGCTTCAAAATTTTAGTTACTGAAATTGTTCATTCACTAGATTCCCGTTGTTCAGTCTTCAATTTTCCAGACAGTTGCCAGTTGTCAGCTGCATGTGGTTTTGGCAAGGGTTTAGGAAACATTCCAAAAGCTAAAACCAAGAGTTCGTTGATTTGGAAAAACTTGAAACCAAGTTGGTCTGGTTTTAGAAAACCAAAAGCCGATGATCTTTTTCCTAAGAAAAATCTGTGTTAATCTTCTAAACTAACTCTTATCCAAACATACAACTTTCTTCTATAACCATTCCCGATTTCTTTGTGAAATCAAACCCCAAAACCAATTTCAATTGCCTGGTCTTTTTCTATCTTCTGCATTGGCCTTTTTTTTTCCTGAAAAAACAATTTGGACTACCGTTGGAAAATATTTTTGGGATTATTTTTTCAGAAAAACAGTTTTTTGAAATTGAGACGTGTTGGTAGGTGTAGCTTCTATGATTAAAAATACTGTGGATGTGAGTGTTCTGTGAGTAGTGAAGATTTATTTTTAAATTAATATGTAAAATTCTTCTTTGAAATACACCGTCAAATCGCAACTTCAAAAACATTTCCTGGATTTTTTTGTTTTTTTTTGTTTTGTATAACTTCTTCAAAATCTTAAATAAATGCGATTATTTTTCCCCAAAAAATTTGAAAATAAATTTCTTGGACAGAAGCCAGTAATTTTATCTTTTAGTAGCCGTTTGGCCATGAAAATTACTTTTTTTCGGAGTTGGAATTGGAGTTGAAGATGAAGTTGGAGTTGGAGTTGTGTTTGACCATGTCTTTTTGAAATTTTTTCTTAGACTTTTGAAAAATCTTTTTTAAATATGATTTTATGCCCCCAACTTTTAAAAATTATCAAAATCACCCAACTACTAATTTACCTACTAACATACAACCAAATGTTGAGAAAATAATTTATATGGCTTCAATTGATAAAATAATTAACAACAAACTAATTATTATGATTGTTATTCTTCTAAAATTTGAATAAAAATATCATAAGGACGAGCTAAATAAGTTTATCTAACCATAATCAATTGAATAGAGAAAAAATATATTTTGATAAATATGATTAATAGATATAAATATATTTTATATATTCTTAAATTTGTTGATGAAAATTCTTAATATATTTAGTTTACCAAGGAACTAAATATATTTAGTTTACCAAGGAACTAAATTGTGAAGAGTAAACTAAATAGTAAAGTTCAGATGTCAGCATACGCGGAACCCCGGTGACATCTGAACTTTACTATTTAGTTTACTCTTCACAGTTTAGTTCCTTGGTAATTTTAATTTCGGTTTCTTTTGATTTTAGTTGTGCCTGATTTTGCATATTGGTAGATATTGTGTGTATTTTGTGCATTCCTACTGTCTGTTCTACTGTTTTCTCCTACGGTTCCTTCGTTTGTGTGTGTGCGGGTGGGTTTGGAGCGCAGTGTGGGCCGCGGTTTGGATAACTGAGTGGCAGCTGTGGGATTCCGGAGACGCTCCTCTATATATCCCTGTGAATTCTAACCTTGAACTCTATTTCTATTTCTATTTCTATTTCTCTAGTTCTTTATTCTGATAGCATCTGTTGTGCTTGAATTTTGGTTGCATTTCGTGCTTTGCGTGTGCCTTTTATTGTTATTGGCTTACTGCTGTTTTTAGCCTTCGCTGTAATTTGTCTTGAGTAGTGGCTTGGGTGGCTCATGGTGGAATAAGGTCATGTGCTAGGGGGCTGGGGGTGGGCTCGAGGGTTGGTGTTAGGTTAAGTACGAGATGCGGAGTGCGAGGTTTTGAGGGAGGGGATAAGAGAGTTGATAGTTTGAGGGTAGGATTGTGGAACATTGGGACCCTGTAGGGTAAGTCGATAGAACTGGTTAAGATTCTTAGGAGGAGAAAGATTAGTATTGCGTGTGTCCAGGAGACCAAGTGGGTAGGTTCCAAGGCTAGGGATGTAGATGGATACAAGTTGTGGTATTCAGGTAGTGAAAGGCGTAGGAATGACATAGGTTATCTTAGTGGACGAGGAGCTTAGGTGGCAGGTAGTGGAGGTTAAAAGGGTTAGTGATAGGGTTATGAATATCAAGTTGGTCTTGGGAGGGTTTTACTTTGAACATCTGTAGTGCGTATGTGCCACAGGTGGGTCTGGAGGAGGAGGAGAAGAATTTTTGGGAGGTTTTGGACGAGGTGGTTAGAGGCGTGCCTAGTTCGGAAAAGATTTTCATAGGTGGGGATTTCAACGGGCACATCGGGTCTTTGCCGTTAGGGTATGATGATGTGCACGGGGGCTTTGGGTTTGGGGTTAGGAATGATGAGAGAGCTGGTCTTTTGGATTTTGCGAGAGCCTTTGGGTTTGTGGTAGTGAATTCCAGCTTCCCGAAGAAAGAAGAGCATTTGGTTACTTTCTGCAGCAGGATAGCCAAGACTCAGATTGACTTTTTGCTGCTTAGAAAGGGGGATAGAGTTTTGTGTAAGGATTGTAAGGTAATTTCGAGTGAGAATTTTGCAACTCAGTATAGACTCCTGGTGATGGACTTGGTTATTAAGAAGGGCAAGATGAGGAAGGAAAGGTCATCCTAGGGTTAGGTGGGGCAGTCTGACTCCGGTTAGTGCTTTGGAGATAGGGGCGAAGATGGAGGGGATGGGGGTGTGGGAGTGCAGGGGGACGTGGACAGTATGTGGGATAGGGCTGCTGGTTGCATTAGGGAGTCGGCTAGAGATGTGTTGGGTGTTTCGAGGGGCTGGTTTGGCCGGTATCGGGGGGATTGGTGGTGGAATGAAGATGTTAAGAAAAAGTTGGAGACGAAGAAGGCGGCTTACGCTAAGTTGGTTGAGAGTAAGGATGATGAAGAGAAACGGGTGAGCAGAAAGGAGTACAAGTTAGCTAAAAAGGAGGCTAAGTTAGCAGTCGCGGCTGCTAAGACAACAACTTTTGAGAGTTTGTATAAAGGGTTAGAGGAGAAAGGTGGGGAGAAGAGGTTGTTTAGTCTTGCCAAGGTTAGGGAGCGGAAGGGTCGTGATCTGGACTAGGTGAAGTGCATTAAGGGGGAGGATGACAGAGTTTTGGTGGAAGAAAACCTCATTAAGAAAAGATAGCAGTCGTATTTCTATAAGCTCTTGAATAATGAGGGGGACATGGGTGTTGTGTTAGGGGAGCTGGAGTATTCCGGGAAGTGTCGCGACTTTGGCCATGCCGGCGTTTTAAGGTAGAAGAGGTCAGTGAGGCTATTCGCATAATGCGTAGGGGCAGGGTGATGGAGCCCGACGAGATTTCGGTGGATTTTTGGAAGTTCTCTGTCGAGTCAGGGTTGAGGTGGCTGATCAACTTGTTTAGCAATATTTTCAAGGCAGCAAAGATGCCTGAGGCGTGGAGATGGAGTACGATGATTCCTTTATTTAAAAACAAGGGTGACATTCAGAGTTGCAACAACTATTGGGGTATTAAGTTGTTAGAGTCACACGATGAAGATTTGGGAGAGGGTGGTGGAGCGGAGGTTGAGGAAGATTGTGTCTATTTCGGAGAATCAATTTGGTTTTATGCCTGGTCGCTCAACGACTGAGGCAATTCACCTTGTGCAGAGACTGGTAGAGCAGTATAGAGAGAGGAAGAGGGACCTTCACATGGTGTTTATCGACTTGGAAAAGACGTATGACAAGGTCCCTAGGGAGGTGCTTTGGAGATGTTTGGAGGTGAGGGGGGTCTCGGTGGTGTACTGCAGAGCGATTAAAGACATGTAGAGGGTGCGAAGACTCGGGTTAGGACAGTGGGAGGAGATTCTGAGCATTTTTAGGTCTTGACAGGGTTGCATCACGGATCAACTCTTAGTTCATTTTTATTCACTTTGGTGATGGATGTGTTGACGCGGAATATACAGGGCGAAGTGCCTTGGTGTATGCTTTTCGCGATGATATAGTTTTTATTGATGAGTCGCGACGAGGGGTTAATGATAAGCTGGAGGTTTGGAGACAAACCCTGGAGTCCAAAGGTTTCAGGTTGAGTAGGAACAAGACGGAGTACTTTGAGTGCAAGTTTAGTGACTCGAGGCTAAAGGAGGAAGTGGTAGTGAAGTTGGATTCTCAGGCGGTTTGCAAAAAGGATAGTTTTATGTATCTCGGGTCTACGATTCAGAGAAATGGAGAGATAGATGAGGATGTCTCTCACCGTATTGGGGCAGGTTGGATGAAATGGAGGTTTGCTTTGGGAATTTTATGCGATAAGAAGGTGCCCCCAAAGTTGAAAGGCAAATTCTATAGAGTTGCAGTCCGGCTGCTATGTTGTATGGAGCGGAGTGTTGGCCGGTTAAGAATTCTCATATCCAAAAGTTGAAGGTGACAGAAATGAGGATGTTGCGCTGGATGTGTGGATTCACGAGGGCTGACATGGTTAGGAATGAAATTATTCGAGAGAAGGTGGGAGTGGTGCTAGTGGAGGATAAAATGCGGGAAGTGAGGTTGAGATGGTTTGGTCATGTGATGAGAAGGGGCACGGATGCCCCAGTTTGTAGGTGTGAGAGGTTGGTCTTGGATGGTTTCAAGCGGGGTAGGGGTAGACCGAAGAAATACCGGAGAGAAGTGATTAGACGTGACATGGAGCTGTTGCAGTTGATTGAGGACATGACCCTGGATAGGAAGGTATGGAGGAAAAGCATTAGGATAGAGGGCTAAGGGTGTGGATGAGTCGTAGTAATAATTAGGTGGATTTTGGTGTCCTTGGTTTGGCATTGTAATTTTTTTTTTGTGGATGTCGTATTTGTGTTATTTTATCCTGTTCTATGCCTTGCATGCTTCTGTATACTGCCTCTTATCTTGAGCCGGGGTCTATCGGAAACAGCCTCTTTGCCTCTTTTGAGGTAGTGGTATGGACTGCGTACACTCTACCCTCCCCAGACCCTACTATGTGGGAATATACTGGGTTTGTTGTTGTTTTTGGTCTTTTTAAAAAAATTATGGAATTTAGTTAATAAGAGGAGTTTGTGTAAAAATTTAAAGATTCGGGTTATATGTAATAATAATGAAAGTTGGAATTGGAAGTGGAAAAAAGGGAAAACAACAAAAAGTTGTTTTCACTTTTCGGAATTTAATTCCGGAATTGTTTTCCAAATTTTCATGGCCAAACACCATAATTTCCAACTCCGGAAAAATTTTCCGAAAAAAAGGGAAAAATACCCATGGCCAAACGGGTCCTTAGAAAAATCTTCTTGAAGATTGAGACCTAAAATATCTAATACAAAATAGAGTATCTTCTTTTAGCTTTTAAGCGCCTCCCCTGTTTCAAATATTTTCTGTGCGTATGAACTTGTTGCCCTTAGCCTTGTAATTTAGATCCTGATGGAATCTTTTATATAACACTTGACTGATGTATGACAAGATGTATACTTCATTTGCAGCATGTTCACATGCTAATGTTTTCATTCTTTGATTGAATGCAGTGATCAAAATCCATCAACAACTGCAGAGGGTGCAGATTGTTCTGATCAATCTCCGCCATCAGGTGGGCAGGAGAGTTTTTCTGCAAAGCCAGAAGATGTCTCATCCTCTCTTCCTGAGTACAGTGAATCTAAGCTAGAGACTCTGCAAGGAGGCCATCAATATTCAGTTGTTCATACGTCCCCGAACTATAGTTTTGGTTTTGTGCCACCACCATTAAGCAGTCGTCTCGAACCTTTTGAAAATTTTAATTCTCAGTTTCGCGATGTTTTTCGTCTTCCAAACTTTGTTGTAAGCCCTCATTCTCTGATGTTCTTTTTCCATATTCTGTGATTTTATTGGTTCTGACGCTTCCAATTCTTAGTTTTGGCATACAAAGTTGCAAATTTGTTAGTAAATGTCCATAGTTAGTTGAACACATTGTAGTAGACTTGTAATATGTTGAGGTTTCACCTCACTTGTGAGGGGCAAGGCCCTAGAATTTCACACTTTATGAGTTGTTCGGGGGTCTGTTAATGTTGAATGTAGGAACTATCTGACAGTAAACAGTAAATATCGATATTCAGGATGATTTGATATATTCCAAGAAGTTTGCGTTCATGTGGAACCAATACAGAACTGATTCATGAAAATTTAGTTCTCGTAATTAAGAACTGTTAAAATGAATCATTTTTTCCTCTAGGTTCAGCAACCATTTGACCCAACAAGCTACTATCAGTTCTACCGCTCCAACGCTGATGGTGATGGCCGCATTTCACCTTTTCATTCACCCGGAGTTTCTACAAAGTTCAATGGCAATGTTGCAGTTGTGCCTCCACAAACTTCTCAATCTGCTCAAGAGGTTTGAAAGTACTATTTCGTGTAGTATGTTCTATTGTTTGTATTACTCTGCAGGAAAATATGATTTTTTTTTTTTTTGGGTTTGGGGGGTGGGGGATTGGCACCTTCTCCCAATGTCTCTTGCCCTTCATTACATCAACAGAATTTTGTCTCTTGTACAGTAATGAGTTCCTCCGCTCTGCTTTCCTAACTCGTCCATGATTAGTTTCCTCTATTAATGATGTGTCGAGCCTAGACAACAATATACCCAGTACATTCCCAACATTTGCTCCAACAACATACCCAGTATATTATCTCCCATCAGAAATAGTAGGAGATATTTTGGTGAAAGTAGTCACATGGGTGGACAGGTGGTGATGGACCCCACTTTAGGGTTAGAATCAGAACTTTTGAATTTAAGTGGGAGGCCAAGTCAATTGGGTCTATTAAAAGCCCAAAAACTAAGCAACAAAGCTAAAGGCCCTGGACCTTTATTTCTGAAGTTAACTACTGGACTGCTGCAGATGGGCCAAGGGTTGTAGGCCAGACCTTTATACCAAAAAATGCTGAGCCTTTTTTGGATGAAATAAATTCATGGCCCACCACCTCAGAAACCCAAGACAATTCTTTAGTCTTTGTCGACCAAAGCTTAGCCTCCGAAGCTGAGATATTGCTTGAACAGCAGGAAATCAATCATCTGGGAGCAGAAATTCAATTGCATGCAGGAGAGGTAAATTCAACTGTAAGGGGGGGGGGGAGGGGGAAGGTAGTGAAGGAGAGATAGAAGACCAAGGCAATATGAATCAAATTACTATTTTGGGGAATCCAATTCCAATTCGTTCTGTCCCATCAGAGTGTAGAAAAGAAGCAGGGAAAAGAGCAAATCTATGAGTCCAACAAAACATTCTCAGACTTAGCCAAGAATTTGGGGTTGCTTTTGAGGGGTGTATAGAAGAGGCCACATCATTGCTGCTCAAAATTGATCAAAGGAGAGAGCAGGAAGTCCCACACCAACAGGAAATCTTGACAAACAGATGGTTCCAAAGGAACTTAAAAATGTTATGTTTGATGTAAAATTCAAAGATTCAGAACCAAAGAGTGATTCAAAAAGTAGAGGGAGGAAACTATCCATTCAGCTGTTATGAAGCTGAAAATTCTAGCATGGAATGTCAGGGGGTTGAACAGAACAGGGAGGAGAAAAGGGAACTAGTTAGAAGTAGAATTCAACATGAGGGAGCAGTATAATTGTCTTGGTGGAGACAAAACTAAATGGGACAGTGGGTAGATATATTCAACAATTGGGGGGAAATAGATGGATGGAAGCTTTAGGGTCTAAAGGTGGAATTATTATCATGTGGGATAATAGGGCTTAGAGGGGGGAAGCAGTAGAGAGTGGCAGTCAGATGATTACTTGTAAACTTTGTGGGATCAACCAGGATTTAAACTGTTTTCTCACAGCTGTTTATGCATCATCTTCTGATAAGATTGAAAGAAGGGATCTATGGGAAGAACTAGGGGCAATCAGGAGCTTGTGTGGGGGACCTTGGGTGGTTTGTGAAGATTTCAACACAACAAGATTCCCTTCAGAAAAAAACAATTGTGCTAACTTATCTGGAGCAATGGCTGATTTTTTCAACTGCATAAATGAACTGGAACTCATAGACCCCCCTCTTTTTGGGGGTCTTACACTTGGAGAGGAGAGAAAATCGCAGAAATGCCTCCAAAATAGACAAGTTATTGTATTCCTTTCCTTGGGATGAAATGTTCACTCAGATTAGGCAAAGTTCTCTTCTTAGCCTTGGTTCTGATCACGACCCCATTATTTTGACTTGTGGAGATAAAAACTTTAGGAAGTCTTTTCTTTAAGTTTGAAAAATGGTGGTTGAATGTAGAAGGCTTCAAAGAAAAAGTCCAAGAATGGTGGTGTTCTTTTGTTGTGTCTGGTACTTCTGACCACATCCTGACAATAAAATTAAGCTTGTTAAAGGCTAAACTCAAAGAATGAGCAAGGACCACAGAATGAATTGGAAGACAAGGAAAAGTCACATCCTAGATCAAATTGGGAGCTTGGAATCCATCCAAGAGAACAGACCTCTAAATGATGATGAACAATTGATAAAGGCTCATTTAGCTATGGAATTTGAGGAGGTGGCCAAAAATAAAGAAATCTATTGGAGACAGAGATACAGAGTCCAGTGAATCAAAAGTGGTGATAAGAACACTAAGTTCTTTCACAGAATAGTCACTGCACACAAGAGAATCAACACCATTGATTCCCTGTGGATCAATGGAGAGCAGTCCAATGATCCTGTAGCTATTAAGGGCTACATTGTTGAATTTTATCAAGATCTTTACGAAGAATCAGAAACTTGGAGACCTGCTTTGAACTTTCATGAATTACATAACATTTCATCAGTGGAAAGAGATAGTCTTGAAGGACTTTTTGAAGAAGAAGAAGTATTGGCAGGGATAAAATTGTGTGCTGCAGATAAAGCCCCTGGTCCAGTGGATACATCATGGCTTTTTTCCAAGTTTTTTGGGAAATAATAAAGGATGATCTGATGCACATTCCACAGATTCGATTCCCATCCTAAGTTTGAGAAGAGCTTCAATGTTACTTTTGTAGCTTTAATTCCTAAGAAGGTTGGGGCATATGATCTAAGAAATTTTAGACCCATCAGTCTAATCTCTGCGGTCTACAAAGTCATAGCAAAGGTGTTGGCTAAGAGATTAAAGAAGGTGATAAACAAGGTTATAAACAACCACCAGATGGCCTTCATCAAAGTGAGACAAATAATGGATGCTGCTCTAATTGCTAGTGAGTGCATTGACACTAGGATTAGAGGAGATGTACTAGGAGTTATGTGCAAGTTGGATATAAAAAAGGTTTTTGATCATCTGAACTGGAACTTCCTGTTGAGCACACTCACACTCAGACAAATGGGATTTGGGTGCAGGTTGCTCAATTGGATGGAGTTTGGTATTAAAACTACTAGGTTCTCCATTCTGATAAATGTAGAACCTGCAGGTTTTTTTCAGCTGAAAGAGGTCTGAGACAAGGGGATCCTCAATCTCCTTTCCCTTCATCATAGCTATGGAAGGGCTAGACAATCTGATGAGAAATGCTGCAGCAAGCAACTGGATAAGGGGTTTTACCATTAAAAACAGGAACAATGAAATTATTGAGGTGACCCACCTATTGTATGCTGATGATATTATGGTTTTTTGTGAAGCTGAAGAAGAACAAATCTATTTCCTTAGGAGGTAGAGTAGTTTTGATTGATGCAGTTTTAGATTCTTTGCCAACATATGTGATGTCTTTATTTCCCATCCCTGGTGAGGTGGTGAAAATTTAGACAAGCTGAGGAGGGATTTCGTGTGGTAAGGAAGCGAGATTGAGAAGAGCTTCAACCTTGTGAATTGGAACACAATTCAGTAATAAGAGTCTGCTTTTGAAATGGCTATGGAGATTTAACCAAGAACCTTCCTTGTGGAAGGAGATTATTCTACATAAATATGGTCTAGAGGGGCAGTGGTGCACTAATAAGGTGACTAATACTTATGGGGTTGGGAAGTCAATCAGGAATCTCTGATTGACTTTCAAGACTCACACTAAAGCTAGAGTTGGCAGGGGAGACTTGGTACTTTTTTGGAAGGAGGACTGGACTGGCCATAGATCTCTCCAATCTCTTTTTCCTGGATTGTTCTCTATAAGCTTGAATCCAAATTGCAGACTACAAGAAGTGTGGACTCCTCAAGGGTGGAACCTGACCTTCAGAAGATTCCTAAATGATTGGGAAATACCATGGGTAGCTGATCTTCTAAAATTAATAGGAGACTTCCCTGACACTACACTAATTTGGATCCGGATATTACATTGGAAGCACCACAATGATGGAATTTTCACTGTTAACAGGGTATACAAGGGGATTGAATGAAGCTGCAGGCAGATCAATCGGACCTTGGAGTGCTATTTGGAAGAATGTAGCCCCTACTAAAGTAAAGTGCTTTACTTGGCTAGTAGTCAGGAAAGCATGCTTGGCACATGAGGCATTACAAAAGAGGGGGTTTAACATAGCATCTAGATGCCTTTTGTGTAAAGAGGCACTAGAACCAACAAACATCTCTTCTTGCATTGCAAAATAACTTCACAAGTTTGGACAATGTTCACTTCCATTGCTGGAATTAATTGGATCATGCCTGAGCATACTGCAGACTTGCTCAACTGCTGGATCAGAAGAGGAGGAAGCAAGAGCCAGAAAAGATGTTGGAGGACAGTCCCAGCTTGCATTGGTGGACCATTTGGAAGGAGAAGAACCAGAGGATCTTTGAAGGATAAGAATCCACTATTCAGAAAATTAATTGGAAAGTTATTACTTCTCTAGGTTTTTGGTGTAAAGAACAGAGTGTAGAAGAGGAAATCCAATTAGTGGACTTTATAGGTTCTCTGTAAGTAATCTTTTTTTCTTTCTGTAAACTTTTTGGAGGTAGCCAGCGTGGCCCTTAATGCTGAAGAATACAATTACCAGTTTTTTTTTTTTAAAAAGTTCTGTTAGTGTATTAGATGCCTCTTTTGCTGTTCATATTGACATTTACCATTTTTCTGTTCACTAGAAGATATGAGTTCTCCCATTATGTTGCAGTGAACACCAAGTATAGAGTTAATCTATTCAAGATAGCTTTTGACAATCTGCAGTAAAGTCGTGTGCGTTGTGCTAGCAGCCCCTTCTGTATTTATTTATGACTGAACAATCTTTATTTTAGCTCTTGTGGTGGATTTCGTGCCTTCGTACTCTGCACAGAAGTATACCACATGTATTTGTTCATAATTTTCACAAAATAATAGTTTAATTTCTAGGTCTGTTGTTTGATTTACAACTTGCCAACTTCAGCTAATCTCAACAGTAAGGTACTCCTCGTTGATGTACATTTAAAATGGTTTGCAGGGAGGAAACACTCTCGTTTTATCTACAGCGGCTCCAACATCACTTGCAACCCAAGCTGCTGGGCTTGTGCGGAGTTCAGCAGCTGTAACTCAGCAACCTGTATTTCGACAAGCTGCAGGGATGCATCTCCCTCATTATCCTCCAAATTACATCCCATATGCTCACTATTTCTCTCCATATTATGTTCAACCAACAGCCATCCATCAATTCTTAAACAATGGTGCATTTCCCCAGCAACTTCAGGCTGGTAGTGTATATCCATCTCCACCAACCGCTGCTGCCAGATACTCACTTTCGCAGTATAGGCCAGGAGCTAATGTAGGAAACTCAACTCACATTAATGTTCCTGGTACGTATGGGCCATATGGATCCTCTACATCCAGCTATAGCACTAGTTCAACTACAGGAGGTGGAAACCCTGTTTCTAATGAGGATCTTTCTGCTTCTTCGTTCAAGGATAGTCAACAACAGGTCGGTCTTGTGTTTAGTTTAAATCTGTATTGATATTATCTTTTTTCACTATTGAAACATTTACTTGACATTATTCACATCATACCTAATCTTGTTAAGCGGTGAACAAAGGAGATTGTATAATGACGAAAGATCACCCCCTATGATCAGCAGCAAGGGGGTACAGCCCAAAAACAAAGGAGAAAGAGAAATGAATAGTAGGGCCTCTATTTATTTACCCCTAGTGAGAAGATATCATTCTAATTTAGCCAGTAAATTAAAAAGAAAACCAGGTAAACATTATATTATATCAGAACTTGAAATTCTTTAAGCAGAATGATAAGGGCCTAAATCTGATGAAACTAATTCTAAATGATAACTCTGTGATTATTAAGCCGTATACTATATGATAACTCTATCGGAAACAGCCTCTCTACCCCCGTCGGGGGTAGTGGTATGGACTGCGTACATTTTACCCTCCCTATGTGGGAATATACTGGGTATGTTGTTGTTGTATACTACATGATAACTATAAATATTCATTTGTATATTGTCTACAACGCCAGCATGTATGTTGGAGAAACTTGGTGCTGACGGATCTGGGACTTTGTCTTTTTTGAGGCGGGGTGGGGGGTGGGGGTGGTGAAGGGTCTTGTGTGTTTATGAAGTTAGACATTGTACTCAAGAAATCTCGAGGCTATTTCTGCTCTTATAAAGCACCACAAATATTTGCAAATCTCCTCCACCTGCACTTGGACTGATCTGGCTGCAGACCCTGATTCTTTTAATTTTTTTGCTGATATGTTCGAGAAGCTATGTTGATACTTGGAGCTTTCTCTGAATGTCTGCATCTCTCAGGAGAAACTGCACTTATGTTTATATTTGTATTATTATCTTTTCACTTTTTTGAGTGGTCAGTTCCTTCAAGGTAGTGATAATGGAGAGCTAATTACACTATGCCTTGCATTTATTTTTCTGCCAGCAGTTTACAGAGTTCTTACATATAGGGTGCTGTGTATTCTATGGTCTGCTTTTGTGGAAGTTCCAAGGGCTTTATCCCCTTGTAGCAAACTAGAAATTGTGTTGTATGCTTCACCCAACATTTTAAATTTTTCTTTGCTTTATTCCAAGGTTGTAGCAAACTAGAAATTGTGTTGTATGGCAGTCCTTTTGAGGAAATTTTTAGGATCCCTTGTTCTTGTGAGGGTGTCAAGTAATTTTCCTTTCGGACACCTTTGCTTTCGAGTGAGACAACCTGACGGCTATTGGGCGTGTACAGTGAAATTGAAATGGCATGTTGCTCTAGTCTGTCAGGTCTCTTTTGAAAATGACATATTTACTTTCATTTCTAAATATTATGAATTATGATGGGTGATCTTTTACTGTGATTGATTTCTTACTTATGCGGTAAACTATTTTGTATACTGTTTGCTTTGAATTTTGTGTCGGCTGAATAATTTAATGTGTAACCTTTATACTATGTCCAATTCTTTTTAAGGGATCCAAATTTAGACTTGTTATGTAGGACCTGAGCCCATAGGTCTCTCTTGACTGTGTTTATCATTTTCTTGGGGGTTTGTACTTTATTTACGTGATTTAAAGATGTGAACAATTTTGTTGTTGCAGAGTGAGGGCGCAGCTGTGTGGATTACTCCAGGTCGAGATTTATCCAGCTTGCAAGCAAGTTCTTTTTATAACCTACCCCAGGGTCAAGTGGCTTTTACTCCCACACAACCTGGCCATGGAAACATTGCTGGTCTTTATCATCCAGCACAACCAGTGACAGCAGAGACTGTTCACCCACTTATACAACAGTCACCGACAATGGCTGGTTCAATTGATATGGTTGGACCCACAGCTACTGTCTATCAGCAGCCTCAACATTCACAAATTAACTGGCCGAGTAGCTACTAAGGAGCTGGTCCTGCCATTTGTAGACCGGAAAGAAAATGAGATTCTTGATTACAATTTTGGGGTTACAATTAGTTTGGAGGTGGAGGAAGTATCCGGCAACTGCCGAAAAAGGCATTCACTGTGCTGGTTGACTGTAAATCTTACTAGAAATGCCCCTCCCTGAAAAAAGAAAAATGAAAAAAGATGAGATCTGTTTTCTTGCTTGGGATTGAGGATTCAAACGGTAAATCCTCCTGTAACGAATAGTGACAGTTTAGTTTGAGGCTGGTATAAGAAAATTGGTTTACCATTACATGTGTTAGCCCTTTCGTTGGTAGTTTTCAGTGTTAACTCATTTCTTTTCGGTAATTTTTCACATATTCTTTCCTATATCCTTTTTGTAGGTTAGGACTCTCTAAAGCAACGAGGGGTTTTAGGGGATTTTCATACATTTTCTTGCAATTTTGCTTCCAATCTTCTTTATCTGTAAAGTTAGTTTTGACATTTAAACGGGTGTATTTGGACTGTTGTTATTGGTGCTTGGCACAAGCCAGATGCTGATTCAGTTTTGCATGTGGATTAAATTGATATAAAGCAACTTTTAAAGCGCTTGTTGAAAATTATGAAATCTTGCTTTGTGCCCGAGGAGCCGGGGGTCTATCGGAAACAACCTTTCTACTTCTCTTGAAGTAGTGGTATGTGGTATGTTGCGTACATCTTACCCCCCAAATCCCACTATGCGGGAATACACTGGATTTGTTGTTCTTGTTGCTGCTTTGTGTCCGAGATTTTCTGTGATCTATATCTTTTCTCTGTGTCCTAAGTTTGCCTTTTCCATTATTTTATTAAAGATGTACGTTGTCATGTGGGGTTGGGTTTGGGGGCGGGGGCGAGGGGTCCTGAACGTGTATTTGATTATAAAAATTGCTGGATTAGTTAAGATTCTGGACATCCAAACAGCACATTACAGACAAACTATGGCGTTCAATGCTCTGTTATTGATCTTATAGCTGTTTTGGTGGGAAGTACCCACATGGATCCTCCTTGCGTTTGGTACCTCGGTTACTCTATTTGGACCAAGTTTCATATTTTAATAGCAAGTGTAATTGTTGCAATTTCTCCGATCCAACCTTCCAAATAGGAAGGCTAGATCGGAAAAATTTAGTGGATCCAGTACCCTTAGGGTTGTTTGGTGTGAGGTAGAAGGGATAAGTAATTTTGGGATAAAATGAAGGATCATTTTATCTCATATTTGATTCATAGTATTAGTCAATATGAGGATAACTTATCCCATTATTTATATGATGGAATGAGTTATCCCATATGTATAGTGGGATAAGTTATCCTGGGTAATTCCGAAATAACTAATTTCAGAATTAATTATTTCGAGATAACTATTTCCCAACCAAACCACTTATTATTGGTTTATAGTGATACCAAAAAATTATAAAACATAGTGACACTGTATAATTTTATACTTTCTTTGTTTAAAGAAGAATGATTTAGTTTGATTAGACATGAAGTTTAAAAAAATAAAGAATTTTTTAATTTTGTGATCTTAAATTAGAGATATATCAAATGTATTAAAATATTTTTTAATCTTATGATCTTAAATATACAACTTGAAAAGTTGAAATTAAAAAGTTATAAAAAAAAAAAAAGGAATCATTTTTTTTAAAACAAACTAAAAGAAAAGTTAGATGATCAATTGAATCCAAATACATGTTTTATTTTCAGTGCATTTTTTAATCTGAATCTTGATTAATCTTTGCATTATGCATTTTTGCAATTTCACCCCAACAGCTAGTGGTGGTAGAACGATTGCTAATGTACATCCATTTCTACATCATTCTTTTTAAAACGAAGGGAGTGGTAGTATCCCTTGTTTTTAGGCGTAATGATATTAACTTTTATTTTAGTCGGTTCTCAAACCTTTCCGATCATCCTCTTTGCAGTTTCTCTGCACATTTCTGCACTCTGCCATTTGCAATATCCATTTATCACTACAATTTTTTTTTTTTTGAGTAATTATCTGGCACAACAATCTAGAATTTTTGGTGAGATCTGTTTCGGTGTATTGTCGGTGTGCCTCAAATTTCATTTAAGTACAAATAATCGAGTGTTTGAAGGTCCTTGAGTTGGAACAAAATATCTTTTTACTACACTTAATGACACCACACTTTAATTTACCATTAGGGAGCTTGCTATCATAACTGACCTAAAAGGTTAGTGATAAAAAAGACACAGATTTTCCTACAAATGCACCTTATATGCTGGTGGATACATATTTCGGAATTCGGAGGGTGTTAGTTTTTTTAAAATTTTTTCAATTAAGTAGTGTCAGAATTAGAGTTTATGTTCTATTTTTGATAGGAGGTGGTAAAATAATAATGACAAGCTATGAAAATAACAATCTTATTGTTCGATGATATATAAAAAGAGAAAAAAAAGAAACTAACATATAATCAATTTTGCATCATTATATAGCTGTATTAACCTTGTAAAATTTGATCTCGATCCTCTCAATTGAATTTTTTTACAGATAAAAATTTAAAAGGCCACCAGGCCTATTTTATTAGGGGCAAAATTCAGAAATAACATACTTATCCCTCTTTTTATTTTTGCAAATTATTGTTATAAAAATATAAATACATATGATTTTTTCTGTCATTATGATCGATATGTATTTTGTATTTTTTCAAACTGTAGCTACAAAATACAAATACATATGCTACAAAATATAATTTGATAAAAGTGTTGCTATTTTTTGTAATTTAATACTTAAGTATATTATTTTATGTATTTTTTCCTTTTATTAATCAAAAAGCAGGTCCAAAAAATAAAGAAAAGCAAAAAGGAAAAGAACAAAAATAAGGATAAATTACACAAATTCTATACTTAAGAGACTATATTACCTAATATCCCTTATTTTTTTAAAATTTATATAAAATCTCATTTTTCAACTTTACTCTTGATATATAACAAGAAAACTCCACATCCTATTTTTACTCCATCATTAACTCATTCAAGATTTTCTTCCCTAAAATATCTCCCTAATTATCAACAATTAAAATCTTTCTTTCTGATTTTTTCTCATCCATTAATGCTTAAATCATCTTCCTTCCTGATTTTTTTTCCTCCATTAATGCATGCAATTCTTTTTTCCTCTCCTAAAATCTTTCCCATTTTTTTTTTTAAATCTATTGATATATATATAAATTTATTTAATTATTCATACGTGTTTATTTTTTTAATGGTGATTCATATGAATGATAAATATGATATCATTATATGGGTATTATGGTGATTCATAATACATTTTGTATGATTTTAACGGGTGATGCATATGATATTAATGAGTGATACATATTGTATTATGGTGATTCATATGGTAGATACAATTATTTATTTCAATTATTGAGTGATTCATATGATATTAATGAGCGATATATATATGGTATTATGGTGATTCATATGGTAAATACAATTATTTATTTCAATTATTGGGTGATTCATATATATGGTATTTTGGTGATTCAAATGACAGATACAATTATTTATTTCAATTATTGGGTGAATTATTGGGTGATTCATATATATGATATTATGGTGATTCATATGGTAGATACAATTATTTATTTTAATTATTGGGTGCTTCATATGATATTAATGAGTGATATATATGGTATTATGGGTGATTCGTTTGTTATTAATGAAAGGTAATGATGTAGTTAGTGTAGAAAACAAAAGTAATACTTAATATTTTTTTTAAAAAAGACTAAAAACAGAATTGAAATATAATTAAAATTAAATCTAAAAAAAACAGACTAAAATTAAAGACGAAAAAAAGAGAAAAAAAAACCAACAAAAATATATCTTTCATAAATACAGACGAAAAAAGAGAAACATAATAAAAACACTTAAATTAAATCTTAAAAAAAAGAAAAATTAGATATCTTTCCTTAAATAAAATAATATAATGAATAAAAGAGAATCTATTATTTTCTTAAATAAATATCTTGTTAGTTTCAAATGTATCACTTATTTATATGTATCACCATATAATATAGGTATCATATTTTAAAAAATTGGAATAAAATATAATTAACAAAATAGTTAAGATTTTATGTAATATGTAAATTACCCAAAAATAATCATCCCAACAAAATTATTGACAACTGAAGGGCCCAAGAAACAAATACCAATTAATAGTCACCATTTGATTTGCTACTCTACAGTTGAATCGTTCTTTGCTCTCATTATATTGCATCACATGCTCTTCTCTTATTAATCTCTCTTCTCCTTCCTTTTCCTCTCCAATTTTTTTTTACAAAAATTTAACTTACGCAATACAATTTTTTTCCTTTTATTCATTAAACTCTCTCTTCCAATTTCTTGAAAAAAATGAATGTTTTTTTTCTCGTCTTTTTACTCATTTTTTTTTCTACAATCCCTTTTGTCCTTCTAGTCAAAAGAACAACAACAACCAGAAGGAAAAAATATCTATATACATACAAAGATTTTCAAAAGCGTTTGATATTTTAAGCCACCTTTTTTTTCTCCGATGGATATTTCTTTTCGCCCATCTTGTTTATTAGTTGTCCTTATTTTTGTAAAACATATACAATTATTGTACATTCTATTTTAAATATTTAAAACATTCAAATAATAATGTGTCAGTTTAGTGAAACATATAAGAACCATATATATATTTATACGATAATGATATATTTTTTATACATATGCAATCGTGATAGATGTAATTTTACACAACAAAATACAATTTTTATGTACAACTTATGGAAATACATATAGTATGCAATAATTATACAATTTCTATACACATCTTATGCAACTTTTAGACGCAATACTTATTCAGATACATATTTGTACAACAAATATATAATTTCTATACACATCTATACAATTTCTATAAAAGTCTTATACATATACATATTCTATATGCATCCTATACAATTTCTGTAGAAACCTTACATATACAAATTTTATCCAACAATCATACAATCTCTATGCACATCCTATGGAGTGTAGAACTCTTATACAAATTCATATTCTATACAACAATTATATAATTTCTATACACGTCCTATACAATTTCTATAGAAATCTAATACAAATACATATTGTATACAATAATTATACAATCTCTGTACACATCCTATACAATCTTTAGCTGCAACAATTATTTAGATACATATTCAATACAACAATTATGCAGTTTATATATACATTCTGTACAGATTTCATATATATCTTATACAGATACATATTTTATACAATAATTATATAACTTCTATACACATCCTATACTATTTAGCTGAAATTAAAGAAGAAGAGAAACCATCATCATCAACGATAAAATTTGAATCAAATTTAAACCCTCTACCAATTAACTTCAAAATACCTTTTCTATACACATCCTACACCAATGGTAAATTTCATGAATTTTTCCAAAATCCAAAAATAAAAATATGAATATGATTTTCGATTTCTATAATACAAGAAAAGATCATGACTTTACAAATCAATCCCATTAGAGAAGGTGCATGATCCTATCACAAAACACTCTTATCTAACACAACTCAAAGAACCAATGAAATGGAAAACTACCTGGAAAGAAAAACCAAACATACATAAATTGAAGAGTGAAAATCTAGAGTCATCTAAGTCAAGAGAATAAATTGGACTGTAGACAATGTGGACGATATTGAGATATGAGATTGAAGAAAGACGAGAAAGAAAATTTATTGGGCTGAGAAAAATTGAAAAGTATAATGATTAAATGAAGAAGATAAAATCACCGATTTAGGTAACTTCATGTGGTTTGAGATATTTGAAGTAGGTGGCTACTGATTGGAAATAAAAAGGCTGAAGGGCCATTTTTTGTCCAACAGAGCAAACTTGGGCTATTACTTTTGAAATCAGACAAACAATGTCTTTTTCACAAATCTAAAGCAAATCTAAGTCCTATTGACTTGACCTAGTCAAAGAAATATGAAAGTTAAATTAAAAAAGACATAAACTAAAAAAAACTAAGACATCAACTTTGATGTTATCTTAAATCTTCTAGAGGACGTCTATGAGAGATCAAAGGTCAGCCGATGATTTCTCCGATCCTCTGCAACTCGCCGATGATTCTTCATCTTCAGAGCAAGATCAATTCTCTAAAGTAAGCTACATCTTTGTGAAGTCTTTATTTCCAAACATGAGCTAACATCATTCCTTATTCTGCCTTTTTTTGATCTAGTTACCAATGACTTGGTTGATTCCATTCTATAGCCTCAAACACTCACCAAGTTCCGTAGAAGCAAAACAAAAGGACCTTGTCCATTAGTGAGATTATGGATCTTAGCTGAAATAGATCTCAGATTTTTGCTTAACTCATATCTTTCATGTCGAATTTTGTTCATTTTGATCAATCATACCCCACACCACAACCTCACAAATCAAACCTCATATAAAGTTAATAATACTGTGTAAATAATGTATGTGTAAATGTGATCAATTAAATTTTTGAGTCTATCATTAACTTAGGCCTTTAACTAATTCCTGTTCTCTTGTGCTTCCATTTACTAGCCGTTGATCTGTAATAAGCTAGCAATTCTAGTAACTTGATTATTTGTATCTTCAATCTGTTTTTATGGTAATATTGATGTCGAACCTTAGAATAGGTAATCTTATCTTGTCTACATTAAGTATTCTCCTTGCTTGTACAGGTAGATCTTGAAAATGTTGACATTGAATTATACCTGCGAAATTAACAATATAGTTAGATAATTAATTTGCTAGCTCGTTATTCTCTCAGAATATGTGTTGGATTTTGATTCATCCCTCATGATCTCCACTGATTTATCTTGTCCACTTTCATTACTATACTCTATGGTACCTTTCATTTTCCATCTAGCACCTTCTTCATTGTTAGGTTGTCTATTTTTATTAAAACTAGAACTAGATTATTTCTAACACGATACTCAATTCCCTGTTGAATAGCCTGAACTTCTTCACCAACACTTATGGTATCACGAGAAATCTCAGATTTGGCATAGATAAGATCCACTTTCTTGTTCCTAATTGTGAAAGCTAGACTTATCTACTTTCTTGTTCCTAGTTGTGAAAGCTAGACAACTAATTCCTAGATCGCCTTTAGAGGCTCTATCATTATTGCACTTATACTAACCATCTTCTAGTGGTCTCTTCCTTATCACTTTACAATTCACTATAATCTTATACCTTTCCAAAAAACAATCATATTGGCTAGCTATGAGGGACATTCTTTAACCATGGATATCTTCTTCTGGTCATCCAATGTAAATTCAAGTTGATTTCATATATTACCTTATTCCTTGAAATTTGTCTTCCATAAACCATTGATTTTCTCTGCTTTCACACTTGCTAAAGAAATATTATTGGTGCTGCTTAATAAATAGGCTTTAATTTAGAAACACAAGCTGTAGATCACCACTTAGTTATTGCTTGATTCACTTGAACAAAAGGCCCTAAATTTTGCTGCATTGGCATATTTATTCCATATCTCTTTAGCAAGTTATCCGGTAATAAACAGTGATTAGCGATTTTTTGTTTAGGATTGGTACAACACCTATACTTTGGGACCATAGCTATCCCACATTTAGCCATTACATCATCCACTGGAAGCTTCAACCTTCACACCCTCCACAGAAGTAAAGCATCTTAAAAGGTAAATCTTTTATCCAATTTTTTGCTATATTCTTATTTTTATGCTCCTTGTGTCTCTCAATATCCCAAGCACTCTTCACTGTCAATCTCCCACTACTAGTAGCTACCCACCAAGGCATATGCCATAAATTAGACTATTCAAAAATTTTGATTTCAGATAGGACATGCTCTGTGATTTCTTGAGGTAGTATCTTCACCATCTTAGCTCATTCCATATTCCTTCCTACATGAAATATATTATCTCCTCAATTCCTTCATCAATACAAAAATCAACAGTCATTATATGAGTAAGAGGACCCAGTCTAGTCGAATTATCAAACCAAACACTGAAAACTTCATTCCTACATTCCCATCATATTTTTTGTTCAATCCGATCTCTTACTTCCAATATTTTTTTCCAGATCTGTGAACCACCTCTCCATTGTACCACTATAGAAATATTTTTTTAGATCTGTGAACAACCTCTCCATTGTACCACTATAGAAATATTTTTTCAGATTTATGAACCACCTCTCCATTGTACCACAATAGGAATCTATTTTTTACAGTGTTAATTCCACATAAAATAATTCTTGAAGATCTTGTAGATCTACATATCCACTATAGCTTTGGCAAAAGTGCCTTACATATATCAAATAGACACCTAAAGCCAATTCCACCTTCATCATTAAGGAGATAAAGATTTGACTATTTTTTCCAGTGTCTACATCTGCCTTCATCCTTATTGCTCCAGAAGAATCCTACAAAATTTATGTGCAAGTCCTGTATAGTAAATTAGTAGGCATCAATACATAAAACAAAAATGCTTTGTAGGACAGTAGAGATGTGGATAGACCTTTTGCCAAAAGATAGTAACTTTCCTTTTCAACTTTGTAACCTCTCCTTTACCTTTTTAGTAAGCTCATTATAATAGAGCTTCTTCTTTCTTGAGTGAAAAATAGGACATCCTAGGTATTTATAAGGAAAAACTCTCCTTTCAAAACCTTTTACTTGCTCTACTTCCTAAACTAGAACTTGAGAGATTTTACTAAACATATATAAATAACTTTTCTCCCTGTTAATCAATTGTCCTGATACTTTCTCATATTTATATACAACTATTATAATAATCTTCAATGACACTTTGTCTGCAGATGCAAAAATAATTATGTCATCTGTATATGATAAATGATTAATGTTTGCACTCTATTTAGGCATCCCAAACCCTATGTATCTTTATTTATCAAATAGGGAATTGAGTGATTTTGATAAAGTCTCTACAACCAATATAAATAAAATAGGAGAGAGGGGGTCCCCTTGCTTTACCCCCTAGAAGAGTGAAATAAATCATTATTCTATCTATTAATTTGTATGGAATACCAATTATTTGCAATTAACTTCCATATATTATTAATAACAATTTAAGAAAAATCCATCCTTCCCAAAACTTTAGCTAGATATAAACATAACTCTTTGGCGTATGCCTTGGTCATGTATACTTTTTGTACTACATTTGCTGGCTTCCCTGTGTTTTCTAATATTAGTGACTATTTCTTGATCATCAAAACATTTTTAATTATACATCTGCCTTTCACAAAACCAGACTGTTTTAGAGAGATTAAAAGGGCTAGGAGATGATCAACTCTTTTTTGAATCACCGTTGAGATAACTTTGCTGATGAAGTTACTCAAGGAGAAATGGTATGAGATCAGAAAAGATGTGAACTACAAATTTCTTTGCAATGAGGATCAAGTTTATATGGGTAATTGACTTGGGCAAAGTATCATCTTTCAAAAATGCCTTCACCACTTCAAGACATTATTCTTCACAACATCCTAACAAACTTGGTAGAACTTTCCACTCTACCCATCTACCCCCCTACACTACTTTCTCTATTGAGAAAACTACTGCTTTGACCTCCTCCAGGCTTAGAGAAGAACACATAACATTACTGTCCTCTTGTGTCACTATTTGTGGGATATGATCAAGTCATTCAAAGTCAGTGCTTTTCTCCCCCTGCCTGAATTAAAGAAATTTATTGGAGACAGAGATCCAGAGTCCGGTGGATCAAAAGTGGTGATAAGAAAACTAAGTTCTTTCACAGAATAGCTACTGCACATAAGAGACTCAACACCATTAATTCTTTGCGGATCAATGGAGAGCAATATAATGATCCTGTAGCTATTAAGGGATACATTATTTAATTTTATCAAGATCTTCACAAAGAATCAGAAACTTGGAGACCTATTTTGAACATTCATAAATTAAAGAATATTTTATCAAAGGAAAGAGCTAGTCTTGAAGGACTTTTCATAACATCCCAAGAGTACACCCTGGGCGTCACACGATGCTTACAGTTCCGAGAGACCATAAGCTAACCCATGAGCTGGTACCTATTGTGAGCATTGAATAACATAATCATAAATATAGAAGAATAACTGATATGCCATAAGTTTTTAATAACTGAAAAAAATACTGAATTATGAATCTAAAGAAATAACTATCTAAGTCTGAATAAATACTGAAATCTGAGATAGACTGAATAACTAACTGTCATATCAACTGAAGTCTGAATACTGAATAACTTACTGTATTATCTGAAAGCCTCTACACTGAATAACCATGAGTTGATGGACTGGCCCTAACTAACTCTAACTAATTACTAAACTGAAAGCATAAAATAAAATAATCCATCCTCGAAATATAAAGACTCACCACTGCTATTGCTGAGAGTTTGAGAAGTCTAAGCGCAATTCAAAAATTGAGTGTCAGCACCTATGATATAATACATCATAGCACAAAAGAAAAGGAAGTGATCAGTACTTTAAATGTATTGGTATGCTAAATGAGGTAGGCTAATATGCATGGTCTCATGAGAAAAAATAATAACTATCTGAATATACATGTAAAACATGAAGTACTTAATAGAATGCATGAAATTTTATAAATATTGAAGGTACGTGAAATCTGTAGATATTGGGGATGCATGACCAAGCATATACCATGAACTAAATAAAATCTGTAAACTGAAATACTGTAATAATTGATATTTGTATGCTTTGGTTAAACAACACTGTGACTAAATGTCTGAACTAATTACTAGACTAAAACTGTAACTGAGACTGTGGGAGGTATTATCTAACCGACATGCCCCAATCCGAGCTAATCGGGGTCCAACCTGTAACTCCAGTTGGAAGGGTGTTAAAACCGTGCCACAGGTACTAATACTGGCTATGTAGATCTACTAGACTGGTATACTGTGTTGTCCCGAAGGACTAAGGGTGTCAATCCTAATTTGACGAGTGACCCCTGCGAGATGTCAAGCCTAGACCGAAAGGTGACTTCTCATATCCTACGCTAGCTAATAGTTCTGGAGTTTAGGGACTGCTACTAGCGACTCTGCCTATCTGATGGGAAGCCACCATCCCTACACTCGCTCGGTGCTAAATCCTATTCCCAACTGAATGATACTTAGTTACTGACTATTTCTGAGTTTAACTAACTAATCTAGTAATGCTCATAATATATTCTGAAGTTATTTTGAAAATACTGATACGAGACTAAGTAAACAACTATGATTTTCGTATTTAATACCCCCAGGACTCAAAAGCAAAAATAGTAACACAAACACTTATAGTTCATGGTTTAATCAAATCATATGAATGTTATAGAACTTGTAGTAATAACATGGATTCAACATGAATAGCACTAAATCATGATTTAATTCAATGAATGGTAACATTAAAGCATAGGGAATTGAATAACAACAATAATTTAATTTATACATGGTGTTAAATCATAGTTCATGGTGATTCATGGGTGAAAGCATAATTTAAAATCAAAATAGCTAGAAAAGATCATAAATTTGCAAGTTAAAATGAATACTTGGACTCCATGGGTGAAAGGAACCCATGGATGAACATTCAACATACTTGAGTTAATGAATTTGAGAAGATTGATGGAGTGTCCTTGAGCTTTGGCCTTGAATTTGGGAGCTAGGGTTTTTGTGTTCTTGAAGAGAATGAATCCCCTTTTGAGTAATTTGACAATAATGGGCATATTATCCCTACTAGGCTTTAATTTCATGTTTAGGATGAGATTAGGGCTTAGGAAAATGACCAAACATCTCATTGGAAATTAAAAACACAGAATTGGAAAACTAAAAATCCCAATTTGAGGCCCTGGTCCGACACACCAGGATCGCGGAGCCACACTGGAAATTTAAGACTGTGACCTGGAATCTTGACGCGATGTGGAGCTATCGTGGTAAGCCTTTGGAGTGCCATTTTGGCCACCTTCGATACGCTCCATTATTGCGGAGGCTCACTGAAAATTACCAAATATGAAATAGGACATCACCGCAACACGGTGGAATCATGGAGTCTCACTAGATTTTGACAATTTTGATTTAGACTGGCTTCGCGATGCGCTAGTGACCAAAATGACGGTGTTTAACGACTAAAACTTAAAATCACCATAACTTCTTACCCAATTTTCAGATTTCGGCGAATTTTATATTGTTAGAAAGCTAATTGAATTTCCTACGCAGTGGCAGCATCTAAACTGATAAACAATGGGCATTTTGAAAATTTTATATATGAATACTCATGTATTGAGACTTAAATAATAATAGGGAATTATGGGGTATTACAATATCTCCCCCTTGGGATAATTCATCCTCGAATAGGACTGGTTAAGCTGAGGAAAACTAATAGATTGAGATTACATACTGAACATGCATATCTGATGCATGGAATGCATGACTAAACCAATTTGTAAATGCATGACTGACATGGACATGACATGCAACTGAAACTGAGCATGATAGAGAGAAATCTTAATAAGATTAGTACCTTAAACCGAAGCTGAATTTACAGAGAAAAGATGAGGGTACTTGGTCCACATATCTGCTTTTATTTCCTAAGTGGCTTCCTCAATGAACTGATTCTTCCAAAGAACTTTGACTAGTGGAACTTCTTTGTTCCTTAGTCTACGAACTTGATGATTAATAATTTTGACTAGAATTTTCTCATAGGAAAGACTGTTCTGAACATCTATGCTTTCTAGGGGAACAACTATAGCTGGATCACAAATACACTTCTTCAACAATGAGACATGGAACACTGGTGTACTGAAGCTAGATCTGAAGGTAATTCAAGCTTGTAAGCTTTCTTTTTGAAATGATTGAGAATTTTGAAAGGACCGACATATCGGGGACTGAGTTTTCATTTCTTGCTGAACCTCTTTACTTTCTTCATGGGAGAGATTTTCAAGTACATAAAATCACCGACCTCAAACTCGAGATCCTTTCTCCTCACATTTGCATATGATTTTTATCGGCTCTGGGCTACCTTAAATATTTCTCTGATTAACTGGACCTTTTCTAACGCATCTAACACCAAGTCAAGCCCTACTACTGCGGCCTCACCTACATCAAACCAGCCAATCAGAGATCTATATCTCCTACCATAAAGAGCCTCAAATGGAGCTATCTGGATACTAGAATGATAGCTATTGTTATATACAAACTCAATAAAAGGCAAGTGTTTATCCCAACTACCATTAAAATCAACTACGCATGCTCTCAACATATCTTCAAAAGTCTGAATGGTCCTTTCTGCTTGACTATCTATCTGAGGGTGGAAGGCTGTACTGAGGTGGATTTGGGTACCCAGACCCTTTTAGAATATTTCTAGAAAATAAGAGTTAAACTGGATACCTCTATCTAAGATGAAGGACATTGGGACTTCGTATAACCTAACCAACTCTCTAAGATAGAGTTTGGTATAGTCCTTGGCAGAATAAGAGGTATGGACTGGCAAGAAATGAGCTGATTTGTTCCTCTTGTCTACGATAACCCAAATAGAATTATTCTGATGACGACTATGAGGCAAACCTATCACAAAATCTATGTTCACTTATTCCCACTTCCAAGTGGGAATACTGAACTCTTGTATGGACCTACTAGGTTTCTGGTGCTCGATCTTAACCTGCTGACACGTAGAGCACTTAGCCATAAACTCTGCAATATCCCTTTCCATCCCAATCCACCAATAGATCTTCCATAAATCATGGTACATCTTAGTAGCTCCTGGATGAATAGAGTAACGCGCACCATATGCTTTTGCAAGAATTCGTTACCTCAAGTCATCTACACCAAGCATACATAACTGACCCTGACAATACAACACACTATCTCCCCCTTGGTAGAAAACCTCCACTTTCTGATCTCTGACTGATTTTTTCAACCTAACTAAATTGGGATCTCTATCCTGATTTTCCTTCACTTTAGAAACTAGAGAGGATTCTGAACTACTCTGCACCCATACACTGATATCTGCTGAATCAACTAGGAGGTTACCTAGTCGGGCAAGCTGATGAACTTCCTGAGATAATTTCTTCTTACCATCCTCAACATGAGCAACATGCCTATAGACAATCTACTGACAGCATCTGCCACTATATTGGCCTTACTTGGATGATACAGAACACTCATGTCATAATCTTTTAGCAATTCTAACCACCTTCTCTGATGCAAGTTCAAATCTTTTTGAGAGAACATATACTATAAGCTTTTGTGATTTTTTAACACATCAACATGCACCCCATACAAGTAATGCCTCCAAATCTTTAAGGTGAACACTACATTTGCTAGCTCAAGATCATGAGTAGGGTAATTCTTCTCATGGAGTTTAAGTTGTCTGGAGGCATAGGCTATGAACTTTCCTCTCTGCATGAGAACGTAACCCAAACCTACTATATATGCATCACAGTACACAACAAACCCATTTGAACCATCTAGCAAGGTAAGAACTGGGGCTGAGGTGAGTCAAGCCTTCAACTCCTGAAAACTCTTCTCACTGGAATCTGACCACTAAAACTTAACTTTCTCCTGAGTCAATATGGACATGAGGGATGCAATAGAAGAAAACCCTTAAACAAACCGATGGTAATATCCAGCTAAACCCAAGAAACTCCTGATATCTAATGGAGAGATGGGTCTAGGCTAATTTATCACCACCTCAGTCTTTTGAGGATCAACTATAATGCCATCACCAAAAAAAATATGACCAAGAAAAGCTTCTGATCTTAGCCTGAATTTACATTTACTGAATTTAGCGAATAACTGGACAGATCTAAGAGTCTGTAATACTATTTTGAGATGGTTTGTACAATCATTTTTGCTATGAGAGTAAACAAGAATGTATCAATGAAGACTATGATGAACATGTCCAAGTACTGATTGAACACTCGGTTCATCAAGTCCATAAAGGCTCCTGGGGCATTCGTGAGACCAAAGGACATGGCTAGAAATTTAAAGATACCATACCTAGTTTGGAAAGCTATTTTCAAAATGTCACATTCCCTGACCCTGAGCTGATGATAACCTGATCTAAGGTCTATCTTGTAAAAGTAGCTGGCATCCTATAATTCAAATATGTCATCGATTCTAGGAAACGGATATTTATTCTTGACTGTGACTTTATTTAACTGATGGTAGTTTTTGCATATTCTGAGAGAACCATCTTTCTTATGTACGAATAAAACTGGTGCACCCCACGAGGAGACACTGGGCCTGATGAATCCTTTATCTAGGAGATCCTTCAACTTTTCTTTTAATTCTTTGAGTTTAGCTAGAGCCATTCTATATGGAGGAATAGATATAGGTTGAGTATCTAGAAGAAGGTCTATTTTGAAGTTGATTTCTCTTTTGGGAGGAACTCCAGGAAGATATTCAAGGAATACATCTGGAAATTCCCTGACTACTGAAACTGACTCAAGAGTTGGAGTTTCTGAACTAGAGTCTTTGACTCGCACAAGATGATAAATACACCCCTTGAATATCATCTTTCTCGCTCTAAGGTATGAAATTAACTGACCCTTAAGCACTGTGGTACTACCCCTCCATTCAAGGACTAGTTCATTCGGGAGCTAAAAATAAACTATTCTATTTCTATAATAAACTGAGTCATAGCATGAGTAGGGCGAATCCATGCCAAAAATAACGTCAAAATCCGTTATCTCTAACTCCACAAGATCAACTAAAGTAACTTTCTGAGATATTGTAACTGAACAGTCACTGTATACCTACCTAGCTACAATAGAAACACCTACAAGGGTAGACACTGAAAAGGGCTCTGCTAGGGTTTTGGGACTATCTCTAAAATTGATGGCTATATATGGAGTTATAAAAGAAAGAGAAGCTCCAGGGTCTAGTAAAGCATAAATATGTAAGTGAAAAACCTGTAACTATGTCAGGAGAATTTTTCTAATCTTGGTATGATTAAAGAACATATAATCTATTTGGACGCTGACCACTGGTAGCACTAGAAGCAACACCCTGCTGAGTGGGCGATCGCATGGAACTGATGACTGATTAGACTGGCCCTGTTAGCGCAACTCCCTACCTTTCTAAGCAACTACCCAATGCTCCCGAATCTGATGGCCTAGCTTACAACACCTAAATCACATATCACTGCCTGCTCTACACTCTTCTTGATGGTTTCAGCCATATTTCTGACATAGAGGGTTTGTACGAGAACTGTTAACATTGACTTGGAACTTAGATCCTGGAGCTCTATCCCTATTATCATTTCTAAATTTGGGTACTGGGGCACTGGCTAAAGAGGGTGCTGGGGTTGAAAACCTTTGATAAAACTGAGGATGGTTACCACCTTCTGACCTTGGCTGGCTAAAATTAAAACTACCCATCCTAGCTCTCTTAATTTTTCTCTCCCCTCCTTAATCTTTTGCTCCTTAATTTGTTGAGAATGTACCACCAACCTAGATAAGTCTATCTCCCTAATCCACATTTTTGTCCTACACTCCTTGACCACACTATCTAATATGCTAGACATAAACTTACTCATCTTGGACCTGCTGTCAGCTACCACATGAGGAGCATATCTAGTTAACTAAGTAAACTTGAGAGAATATTCCTTCACACTCATGCTGCCCAGCCTTAAGTTAATAAATTCTAAAACTTTGGCCTCCCTCAACTCTAATGGGTAGAATCTATCTAAGAAAGCTATAACAAACTCTTCCTATTCTACAGGCCCTGCATCTACACCCCTATCTACCTTTCACTGCTTAAACCATGTATGGGATACATCCTACAATTTATATGCAGCCAACTTATCACTCTCACTAGATGTTACCCCCATAATATCCATTACCTTTTGCACTATATCTAAGAATTCCTGTGGATCCTCTTTAGACTTGGATCCCATAAAGGAAGGAGGATTCATTTGGGTGAAGTCCTAAATTCTAGTTGTAGCAGTAATGGCCACTGGGTTGGTTAGAACAACAGTTGGTTGTTAATTCTGAGCTGCTACGGAGTTGGAGAGAGTGGTAAATGCACTCCTGAATTCTGCGTGAGAGACATGCTCGACTAGAGGATCTACCTGGACGGACGGAGGTGCTGGCTGGTTTCCCACTCCTCTTCTGTTATTCTTTTTAGGAGGCATGTTCTGTAAATGAAAGAAAAAAATGGATTAGACTGAGAGTTTAACTTGAGCTTATGCTTACTCGCATGACATGGATACTGAAAGAAGGGAAACTTTTCTTAAATGCCTTGGAGCCTCCTGCCCATAAGTGTGGCGCGCTACACACCCATGCACAAGACTCTACTTGATGTGGCTTTAAGACTTTCTAGGACTCTTTAAAACCTTAGGCTCTGATACCAAGTTTGTAATGCCCCCGAGAGTACACCCTAGGCATCATATGATGCTTACAGTCCCGAGGGACCACAAGCTAACTCATAAGTTAGTACCTGCTATGAGCACTGAATAACACAATCATAAATGCATAAGAATAACTAATATGCCATAAGGTTTTAATAACTAAAACAAATACTAAATTATGAATCTAATGAAATAACTATTTGAATCTGAATAAATACTGAAATCTTAGATAAAATGAATAACTAACTATCATGTCAACTAAAGTTTGAATAATAAATAACTGACTGTATTGTCTGAAAGCTTTTAAACTGAATAACTATGAGTTGATGGGACACGCCCCAACTAAATCCAACTAATTACTAGACAAAAAGCATGAAATAAAATAATCCTTCCTCAAAATATAAGGACTCACCACTGCTACTGCTGAGAGTCTGAGAAGTCTCAGCATGAGTCGAAAACTGAGCATCAACACCTATGATATAATATGTCATAGCGCAAAAAAAAGGTATGCGATCAGTACTTTGAATGTACTGGTATGCTAAATGAGGTAGGCTAATATACATGGTCTTATGAGCAAAAATAATAACTATCTGAATATACATGTAAAACATGGAGTACTGAATAAAATGAATGAAAGTTTGTAAATACTGAAGGTACGTGAAATCTGAAGATATTGGGGATGTATGACCAAACATATAATATAAACTGAATAAAATCTAAAACTAAAATAACTGATATCTGTATGCTTTGGTTAAACAACACTGAGGTTGAATGTCTAAACTGATTACTAGACTAAAACTGTAACTTAGATTATGGGAGGTATCATCTAACCAACATGCCCCAATATGAGCTAATCGGGGTCTAACCTGTAACCCTAGTTGGAAGGGTGTTAATACCGTGCCATGGGTACTAACACTGGCTCTGTGGATTTACTAAACTGGTATATTATCTTGTCCCAAAGGACTAAGGGTGTCAAGCCTAATCTGACGGGTGACCCCTGTAAGATAGTCAAGCCTAGACTGATGAGTGACTTCTCATATCCTATGCTGGCTACGTAGTTATGGAGTTTAGGGAATGGTACTAGCGACTCGGCCTATCTGATGAGAAGCCATCATCCCTACACTCAGTGCTAAATCCTACTCCCATGTGAATGACACAGAGTTACTGACTAATTCTAAGTTTAACTGACTGATCTAGTAATGATCATGATGTACTCTAAAGTTGTTCTAAAAATACTGAGATGAGACTAAGTAAACAACTATGATTTTTGGGTATTTAATACCCCCAGGACTCAAAATAAAAAATAGTAATTCAATATCAAACTTAGAGGACTTAGCATGAAAACCCTTATCAACTACTCATTCTTGTAGGCATTTTATCAAACACTTGTAGTTCATAGTTTAATCAAATCATAGGAATGTTATGGAACTTGTAGTAATAGCATGGATTCAACATGAATAGCACTAAATCATGATTTAATTCAATGAATGGTAACATTAAAGCATGGGGAATTGAATGACAACAATAATTTCATTTATACATGGTGTAAAATCATAGTTCATGGTGATTCATGAGTGAAAGCATAATTTAAAATCAAAATAAATTGAAAAGATCATAATTTTGCAAGTTAAAACAAATACTTGGACTCCATGGGTGAAATGAACCCATGGATGAACATTCAACATACTTGGGTTAATGAATTTGAGAAGATTGATGGAGTGTTCTTGAGCTTTGGCCTTGAGTTTGGGAACTAGGGTTTTTGTGTTCTTGAAGAGAATGGACCCCCTTTTGAGTAATTTGAGAATAATGGGCATATAATACCCTACTAGGCTTTAATTTCGTGTTTAAGACGATATTAGGGCTTAGGAAAATAACCAAACAACCCCTTGAAAATTAAAAATGCGGAACTGGAAAATTAAAAATCTTTATTTGAGGCCCTGCTGTGATGTGCTAGGATCATGGAGCCTCACTGGAAATTGACGACTGGGACCTGGAAGCATGGAGCGATGTGGAGCTATTGCGGTAAGCCTTTGGAATACCATTTTGTCCACCTTCGAGATGCGCCATTATCGCGGAGGCTGACTGGAAAATACCAAATGTGAAATGGGACATCACCGCAATACGGTGGAATAGTAGAGTATCACTGGATTTTGACAATTGTGATTTAGACTGGCTTCGCGATGCGCTAGTGACCAAAATGACGGTGTTTAATGACTGAAACTTAAAATTGCCATAAGTTCTTACCCGGTTAATGGATTTGGGCTAATTTTATATCATTGGAAAGCTAATTGAATTTCCTACGCAATGGCAGGCTCTAAACTGATAAATAATAGGTATTTAGAAAATTTTATATATGAATACTAATTTATTAGGACTTAAATTAAGCTAGGGAAATACAGAGTATTATAATATCTCTCCCTTGGGATCGTTTATCCTTGAATAAGACTGGTTAAGCTAAGGAAAACTAATGGATTGAGCTTACACACTGAAATGCATATTTGATGTATGGAGTGCATGACTGAACTGATTTGTAAATGCAAGACTGATATGAACATGATGTGCAACTGAAACTGACATGATAGAGAGATATCTTAAGAAGATTAGTACCTTAAATTGAATCTAAATTCCCAGAGAAAAGATGAGGGCACTTGGTTCGCATATCTGCTTCTTCTTCCCAAGTGGCTCCCTCAATGGACTGATTTCGCCAAAAAACTTTGACTAATGGAACTTCTTTGTTCCTTAGTCTACGGAATTGATGAACAACAATTTCGACTGGAACTTTCTCACAGGAAAGACTGTTCTAAACATCAAAGCTTTCTTGGGGAACAACTATAGCTGGATCATCAATACTTAACAATGAGACATGGAACACTAGGTGTACTAAAGCTAGATCCGAAGGCAACTCAAGGTCGTAAGCTACCTTTCTAAAATGACTGAGAATTCTGAAAGAACCAACATATCGAGGACTGAGTTTTCCTTTCTTGTAAAACCTCTTTACTCTCTTCGTGGGAGAGATTTTTAAGTATAGTAAATCACCGACCTCAAACTTAAGGTCCTTTCTCCTCACATCTGCATACGATTTCTGTCAGCTCTGGGCTTTCTTAAGCCTTTATCTGATCAACTGGACCTTTTCTAACACTTAAAACACCAAGTCAGGCCCTACTACTGTGGCCTCACATACTTCAAACCAACCAATCTGAGATTTACATCTCCTACCATAAAGAGCCTCAAACGGAGCCATCGGGATATTGGAATGGTAGCTGTTATCAAAGGCATGTGGTTATCCCAACTACCTTTAAAATCAACTATGCATGCTATCAACATATCTTTAAAAGTCTGAATGGTCCTTTCTGCTTGACCATCTGTCTGAGGTTGGAAGGCTATACTGAGGTAGACTTGGGTACCAAAAACTATTTGGTATGTTTTCTAGAAATGATAGGTAAACTGGGTGCCTCTATATGAGATGATGGACACTGGGACTTCGTGCAGCCTAACCAAATCTCTGAGATAGTGTTTGGTATAGTCCTCGGCTGAATAAGAGGTATGGACTGGCAAGAAATGAGCTGATTTGGTCTTCCTGTCTATGATAACCTAAATAGAATCATGCTGCTGATGAGTATGAGGAAAACCTATCGCAAAATCTATGTTTACTTCTCCCCACTTCAAAGTGGGAATACTGAACTCTAGCATAAACCCACTAGGTTTCTGGTGATCGATCTTAACCTGCTTACACGTAGAGCACTTAGCTACAAACTCTGAAATATCCCACTTCATCCCACTCCACCAATAGATCTTCCGTAAATCGTGGTACATCATTGTATCCCCTGGATGAATAGAGTAACGCACAACATATGCTTCTATAAGAATTCGTTGCCTCAAGTCATCTACACCAGACACACATTACTGACCCTGACAGCGCAACACACCATCTCCCCCTTGGGAGAAAACCTTCACTTTCTAATCTCTGACTAATTTTTTCAACTTAACTAGACTGGGATCTCTATCCTACTTTTCCTTCACTTTAGAAACTAGAGAGGATTTTGAACTACTTTTCACCCATACACTACCTTATGCTGAATCGACTAGGCGGACACCTAGTCGGGCAAGCTGATGAACTTTCTGAGCTAATTTCTTCTTACTATCCTCAACATGAGCAACACTACCCGTAGACAATCTACTGAGAGAATTTGCCACTACATTGGCCTTGCCTGGATGATACAAAACACTCATGTCATAATCTTTCAGCAATTCCAACCACCTTTTCTGACGCAAATTCAAATATTTTTGAGAGAACACATACTGCAAGCTTTTGTGATTTGTGAACATATCAACATGCATCCCATACAAGTAATGCCTCCAATTCTTTAAGGCGAACACTACAACTGCTAGCTTAAGATCATGAGTAGGGTAATTCTTCTCATGGGGTTTAAGTTGTCCGGAGGCATATGCTATGACCTTATTTCTCTGCTTGAGGATGTAACCCAAACCTACTCTATTTGTATCATAGTGCATAACAACCCATTTGAACTATCTAGCAAGGTAAGAACAGGAGATGAGGTGAGTTAAGTCTTTAACTCCTGAAAACTCTTCTCACAATGATCTGACCAATGAAACTTAACTTCTTCTGAGTTAATATGGAAATAGGAGATGTAATAGAAGAAAACCCTTCAACAAACCGATGGTAATAGCCATCTAAATCCAAGAAACTCCTGATATCTAATGGAGAGATAGGTCAAGGCCAGTTTTTCACCACCTTGGTCTTTTGAGGATCAACTCTAATATCATCACTAGAAATAATATGGCCAAGGAAAGCTTCTGATCTTATCCAGAATTTACACTTACTGAATTTAGCAAACAACTGGTGAGATCTAAGAGTCTGTAACACTATTTAGAGATGGTCTGCACGATTATTTTTGCTACTAGAGTAAACAAGAATTTCATCAATGAAGACTATGATGAGCATGTCCAAGTACTGCTTAAAAACTCGGTTCATTATGTCCATGAAGGGTGCTGGGGCATTCGTGAGACCAAAGGACATGACTAGAAATTCGAAGTGACCATACCGAGTTTGGAAAGCTATTTTTAGAATGTCACATTCCCTAAATCTGAGCTGATGATAGCCTGATCTAAGGTCTATCTTGGAAAAGTAGCTAGCACCCAGAAGTTCGTCAAACAAGTCATCGATTCTAGGAAATGGATATTTATTCTTGATTGTGACTTTGTTTAACTGATGATAGTCTATGCATATTCTGAGAGAACTGTCTTTCTTACGCACAAATAGAACTGATGCGCCCCATGGGGAGATGCTGGACCTGATAAATCCCTTATCTAGGAGATCTTTCAACTGTTCTTTCAATTCTTTGAGTTCAGTTGGAGCCATTCTATATGGCAGAATAGATATAGGTTGAGTATCTGGAAGAAGGTCTATTTTGAAGTCGATTTCCCTTTCGAGAGGAACTCCAGAAAGATCTTCAGAGAACACATCTGGAAATTCCCTGACTACTAAAATTGACTTAAGAGTTGGAGTTTCTGAGCTAGTAACACAATATCAAACTTAGAGGACTTAGCATGAACACCCTTATCAACTACTTATTCTTGTAGGCATTTTATCAAACACATATAGTTCTTAGTTTAATCAAGTCATAGGAATGTTATGGAACTTATAGTAATAGCATGGATTCAACATGAATAACACTAAATCATGATTTAATTTAATGAATGGTAACATTAAAGTATGTGAAATTGAATGACAACAATAATTTCATTTATACATGGTACAAAATCATAGTTCATGGTGATTCATGGGTGAAAGCATAATTTAAAATCAAAATAACTTGAAAATATCATAATTTTGCTAGTTACAATGGATACTTGGACTCCATGGGTGAAAGGAACCCATGGATGAACATTCAACATACTTGGGTTAATGAATTTGAGAAGATTGATGGAGTGTTCTTGAGCTTTGGCCTTGAATATGGGAACTAGGGATTTTGTCTTCTTGAAGGGAATGGATCCCATTTTGAGTAATTTGAAAATAATGCGCATATAATGCTCTACTAGGATTTAATTTTGTGTTTAAGACGAGATTACGGCTTAGGAAAATGACCAAATAGCCCCTTGGAAACTAAAAATGCGGATCTGGAAAACTAAAAATCCTAATTTAATGCCCTGGCGTGATGTGCCAGGATTGCAGAGCCTCACTGGAAATTGACGATTGGGACCTGGAAGCTTGGCACAATGCGAAGCTATTGCGGTAAGCCTTTGGAATACTATTTTGTCCACCTTCGCAATGCGCCATTTCGCGGAGGCTCACTGGAAATTGCCAAATGTGAGGTGGGACATCACCGCGATGCTGTGGAATCATAGAGTTTTATTGGATTTTGACAATTATGATTTAGACTGGCTCCGTAATGTGCTAGTGACCAAGAGGACGGTGTTTAACAGCTAATACTTAAATTCACCATAACTTCTTACGCGGTTATCAAATTTGGGCAATTTTTTTTTATCGTTGGAAAGCTAATTGAATTTCCAACGTATTGGCAGGCTCTAAACTAATAAAAAATATTTATTTCAAAAATTGTATATATGAATACTCATGTATCAAAACTTAAATTATTCTAGGAAAATATAGGGTATTATACTTTTTGAAGAAGAAGAAGTATTGGCAAGGATAAAATTGTGTGCTGCAGATAAAGCCCCCTATCCTGATGGATACATTATGGCTTTTTTCCATGTTTCTTGTGAGATAATAAAGGATGATCTGATGCATACATTCCACAGATTCGATTCCCATCATAAGTTTGAGAAGAGCTTCAATGCTACTTTTGTAGCTTTAATTCCTAAGAAGGTTGGGGCATATGATCTAAGAAATTTTAGTCCCATCTGTCTAATCTCTACGTCTACAATATCATAGCAAAGATGTTGGATGAGAGATTAAAGAAGGTGATAAACAAGGCTATAAACAACCTCCAGATGGCCTTCATCAAAGAGAGATAAATAATGGATGCTGCTCTAATTGCTAGTTAGTGCATTGACACTAGGATTAGAGGAGATGTACTAGGAGTTATGTGTAAGTTGGATGTAAAAAAGGCTTTTGATCATCTAAACTTGAACTTCCTGTTGAACACACTAGAAAAATGGGATTTGGGTGCTGGTGGCTCAAATGGGTGGAGTTTTGTATTAAAACTACTAGGTTCTCCATTCTGATAAATGTAGAAACTACAATTTTTTTCAGCTGAAAGAGGTTTGAGACAAGGGGATCCTCTATATCCTTTCCTGTTCATCATAGCTATGGAAGGGCTAGATAATCTGATGTAAAAGGCTACAGCATGTAACTAGATAAGGGGTTTTACTATTAAAAACAGGAACAATGAAATTATGGAGGTGACCCACCTATTGTATGCCAATGATACTATGGTTTTTTGTGAAGCTGAAGAAGAACAAATCTGTTTTCTTAGAGTGATTCTGGTTGTTTTTGAAGCCTGCTCTGGGTTGAAGGTCAACTGAAGAAAAATTAACATTTTTTTAGTCAAAAAGGTGCAACAAATTTAAGCTTTTGAAGATATTTTGAGGTGTAGGATAGAGGAATTGCCCACTACTTATTTGGGAATGCCTTTGGGTGCCAAATACAAAGCTGTGAGTATTTGGGATAATAATAGAGAAAATGAAAAAAAACTAGCTCTTTGGAAATCAAAATATCTTTCCCTAGGAGGTAGAGTAGTTTTGATTAATGAAATTTTAGAATCTTTGCCACCATATGTAATGTCTTTATTTCCCATCCTTGGTGAGAAAAATCTAGCTCTTTGGAAATCACAATATATCTCCCTAGGAGGTAGAGTAGTTTTGATTAATGCAGTTTTAGAATCTTTGCCAACATATGTAATGTCTATATTTCCAATCCCTGGTGAGGTGGGGAAAATTTTAGACAAGCTGAGGAGGGGTTTCGTGTGGCAAAGAAGCAAGATTTAGAAGATCTTCAACTTTGTAAATTGGAACACCGTTTAATAAAGCAAGAGTTTTGGAGGTCTGGGATTGAGAAACCTAAAACTCCATAATAAGAGTCTTCTTTCGAAATGGCTATGGAGATTTAACCAAGAACCTTTCTTGTGGAAAGAGATTATTCTACATAAATATGGTCTAGAGGGGCAGTGGTGCACTAATAAGGTTACTAATACTTCCACGTGTTGGGAAGTCAATCAAAAATCTCTGGTTGACTTTCAAGACTCACACTAAAGCTAGAGTTGGCAGGGGAGACATGATACTTTTTTTGGAATGAAGACTGGACTGGTCATGGATCTCTCCAATCTTTTTTTCCTGGATTGTTTGCTATTACTTTGAATCCAAATTGTAGACTACAAGAAGTGTGAACTCCTCAAGGGTGGAACCTGACCTTTATAAAATTCCTTAATGATTGGGAAATGCCATGGGCTGCTGATTTTCTAAATTTAATAAGAGACTTCCCTGACACTAATTTGGATCCGGATTGCCTCATTTGGAAGCACCACAATGATGGAATTTTCACTGTTAACAGGGTATACAAGAGGGGATTAAATAAAGAGAGGATTGAATTCCATCGTTTATATCAAATCATTTAGATTAATAATGACTTCATTCGACATTTGATCTAAATGATTTCAAAATGGTGTTTCAAGGATTTCAACATATCGAAAATGCATTTTATGATTGATTCGCACTATTTATTGGTTTTTAGGGGATTCTAGGTGAGTTTTAGAAGGTCTTCAAATTTGAACTATTATTGATGCACCAGATAATAATGCAATTATTTCTTTGTACATGATTGTGATATGGGATCCACCATTGCTATACTTTGAATCGAGTTGACCCTTATGTTTGCGAGATTATGCCCCGTGTTTGCAAAGTGAAAATTTGGGCTAGGTCTGGGGTGTTCATCATGAATGTGAGACTCCAGGTTTGATTATGGTCACAATTGTGACCAGCTCTCTACTGTTGACAAATCCAAGTCATACTTGGACATAATTAATCCTTCATTTTGAATATAATATTCCTAATATAGTTTTGAGAGTTCTTGAGCTTGGATAAGGTATTTTTCATGTGGTATTCAAAGATTCATCATGAGGGTAAGTTTCTAACCTTTATTTTGGTGATTCTTCAATAATTCCTTATGTATTTCATCAAATTATCATACATTGGAAATGAATTTTTTGGGACTCTTTCTCCGAAATATAAGAGTGTAAATCGATGGTTTGAGGTTCATGTGAGCACTATTTTATATGAATCATGTAGGTAAATCATTTTGAAAAAAACTTATCAGTTTAATGACAAATTCAAGGACTGACTTTGAACCCAAGTCTGACCCAAGTTGTCATGAAAAGATATGAGTATCGAGGACTCGTATTTTTAGAGTATATTTTGCTTGATTGGAAATATTTTAAGGATATTTGAAGGGGAAAGCCATCACATGATAGTGTGGACTTGTGATTCGACTTCACGGTAGGTTATGACTTACTCTTGGTTACACTTATCTTAGGTGAGAACATAGCATATAAAGCAGGTTATTTAGTTGGGCCAAATACTAGGTTAAAATAGTTAAATCTTTTCCTGCTAGGCAAGAGGATATCAAGTTCCAAATTCTATCTCGATTGGACATGGGAGATAATTTGATAGTGTGATGTCCAAATTGGGGTTTATGCCGATAAATGACTTGAGAATTGGAAGTATTATTTTATACATGGTGTTTTAAGGGTTTCATGCATTATTGAGAATATTATAGGTTGAATGTCATGATGGTCATGCCATGGATAGTAAAATATATTAATAAGAAAGTGTAGCCTATATACAAGATTGAGGAATTATATTAATTTGAGGCTTGTAGCCCGAGTCTTGAGTTAAGAAATACATTGTATTGATATATGTTCCATTTGAATTCATCTTATTATTAAGATCATGTATATACATTTATTCTCATATTGTTGGAAAGAAATTACTGATATAGTTTGAGCCCGGGCAAGATTTAATTATTGAAGTCCTGATTCAGGTTTGGAAAAGTAATTTTGATTTTAATCTCGATAGGAGTATGGGTAGGTGATATTAATTTTAGTCATAGTTTGAGTCTGTGCAAGATATGAGGAAGTCCTTATTGACAATGAATCTTGTGAATCTCTTATGTGTTTCACCTAACAAATGCTACTGTGGAGAAGGAGTATATCAGTATTCATTGACCATTGAATGTCATAGCATATCATTGCATACCATCACTTGTTTTATCATTGTTAGGCCTTCTACGTTTTTTGTTGTCTGTCATTATTGAACTACTATAACTTTTCTGTATCCAGGGTTACTTTTAGCTACTTTATTCAATATATTGATTACTTAGACTCGGACGGCTTATGATGCCTACTAAGTACTACTGGTTTGTATTCACCCTACATTTTCTATAATTTTTTTGACGCAAATCCTAGTATGAGTGATATAAAATGAGTTACAAGAAAATTCAAACAAGAGAATAATATAGAAACAAGGATATAATTAAGGTCTAGAAAGAAAGGGAGAAGAGATTTAGAAGAAAAGAAGGTAAAATCTAATAATCAGAATACATTAATCATTAGATTCGATCCAAGGGAGAGGAGAAATTGAACACATACAAAAGATTACTTACTCAAGTAATCAAGGGGAGGGTTCAACTCTAAGCTCACAAAGGAGGCACATAATATTCAAAAACTATCTAACCCTAATATGGAAGGCATAAGACTATTTTACTAGTTTTGCAAAAATAGCCAATTATAAATATGACCAAATTATAAAATGATAGCCACTTGAATCCTTAATGATCTTCTTGGTTATCACCACTTTTCTTATAGATCTATTCTCTATTATATGTGCATACATTAGTCGAGATTGAGTAAATTATGGTTACTGATTTACTATACTGCAAAATATCAAATCAAATATATCAATACCAAGCCATACAAAAATTATTTGGTATGGAAATGGTATAGAATATTTAGAAACTGAATATCAAAATTACAGTACCAAAGTTTAAAATACTGTACAATACCATACCATGCTCATCCCTATCCAACAATGCTTGGCTTCATGGTGAGCTCAAACCTCTGGAGATTTACCTGTTTCCCTCCCTATCTTCATTTATTGTTCTTTTTAATTTACTTCAAACAATAATATACTAGTTTACTTTTACTCCCTTGTTCATTTTAGTCGGTTCTTGTGCATGTGACATTGAGTATTGGGGATTTGTTGTGTTTTATGCTTTTCTTATATGTTGAGAGTGTGTGTCAAATTTTGGAATTATTTAATGTCTCTTTTACTTTACTTTTGGCTTTTATATGTTCTTGTTGTGTATGAAAGTTGGTTTACCTATCTAGAATGAATTATGGTAGGTGTCATCACAATTCTAAATTTTGGTTGTGACAATTTAGTATAGAAGCACTAGATTCACCAGTCTCACGAGTACAAGAGCAAGTTTCTAGTAAAGTCAACAGTTCAATTGATGACGTTCGTATCTATCTTTGAGAGTCTATCATACATTTTTAGAAATTTCTATTCTTTGGTTCCTTATCACGCAAATCAATTATTTTGTGAGTTTTCTTTTTGTTCATACTCTCATGAAAGGTGAGAATGAGATCAATTGTGGTAGGAGATGGTGCATATGTACCATTGCTAGGGCTTCTGTACATGATCAATGCTGAGTTCGAGATCATGGTAGAGGTAGGGCACGTGCTGCTGCAACCAGATTGGGATCGTGGTAGAGGTTAGGCACGTGCTGATGTAATCATCTTAGGATCCTACTAGAACGACGTCCCTTGAGTCTGAAATTGAGATTGAGGATGCGACTTTTCATTCGAGGTTTTTTTGGAAATCTTAAGGTTTGGGTTCAAGCCAAGTGCACTAGGATTTCGTAGCTACTACAATGCAACAAGTTACTTCGGTTACATATTGAAATCTTTGGAGGGTATGGCTTAGACGAGAATCTATTTGTCACTCTTGAAGGTTTTCAGAGTAGAGTTGTGTTTCAGCCTCTAGAGGAGATATCAATTTGAGTATTTTAGACACTCGAGGAATACTGTGTCTTAGCTTTACAAGTACCTTGTTACTCCACCATTTATGGATAGGACAATGATGATTGCTGTCACAGCCCGACCCGGGGCCTAGATGTAATGGGTATCCCAAGTCCAACTAGGACTGGGGACCGCCCCTTGTTACCCAACCCAACTACCATATTTGCCCCATTATGGGCTGAATTTCAAACAATAACAAGATAGCGTAAATGTTCTCTTTAAGACTCTGGGATAGGGTCACAACCATGATCGACCCAATCAAGTCCTATCGTATTCACCAACCGCCCAACCATACCAAACCAATCCAAAGACCATAAACCAGGCCATAACTAAATAAGTTATAGAAAATTTAATAAAATTAATCCCAAAATGTCAACAATATCGTTCAATGATGTTAGCACTTTAGCTTATTCCAATGCCAAGGCCGACACCAATACCGATCCTATCCATACCAACCCCCAGAAGTACCACAAAGGCTCTATCCAAACAAGTAAATAAATCCGATTGGGACATGCCCCCAACCATGGCCAAAATCAATATCCAAAATAAAAGATAAATGTCTAAAAGTATACATAACATGAAATGATGACTTCCAAAAAATTGTAGCTCACTACTTCAGTCCAAATGCTGTCCTCGAGTCAATCACTATGTAAAAAAAGTAGAATGGCCAGTTCCTGCATAGCATGGGTAAGCAACCTCCAATAGACGGGGTTAGCAAGTGACCACTAGCATGAATTTCAGGATAAAGATAAAATAAAGCCAATTATAAAACCAAGTAAAACCGTCCAAAGCACACAACCATACATATATAAATATATAACTATGCCGGGTTTAGCATAACTTTAAAACCATTACCTGAGATGTGTAGCTAGGTCGTCCTAAGCCACCCATGGTCTATATGAGTTCAAATCCCCCTACTGAAAGGGCCCCAGTGTGTGTAGCCATACGACCAGGGAAGTATCCCATGGGATGACTAGTACATCTCCCAATAGTGTGAAATTATGCACACGATACACTAAGACCAATTCTCATAACGGCAAATATGAGTTTCTAATTTTTCCCCCCAGGACCGCACTTTCCACGGATTTGATACACACCCCACCATTAATGCCCAATCAAAACTAGTTTCCAAATAACCAAACCATTATCCATTTATTATTCATGGCCTTTGATATTGGTATCGTCATACCAACCCTTACTTGCAAGTATCATCCATAGCCAACTATTTTTAGGCTTAATGGGACTTTTAAGTGCCCTTCCATATACCATAGTAAACCACTTGGGAGACTTTCATGTTCCCCACATGCATAACAATTTATTTATCCTTAAGCCTTTCCAATCCATTTAAACCATGCATAATTCCTTTACCAAGTAAAAAATATGCAAGAGTTCCATAAAAAGAAGTCAATGCAATGGACATATCTTTATAAGCATTTCATCAAACACATTGGGGGCATAATATAACCAAAACCAATTCCGAGTACCAATAAACCATTCCCATTCAATCCAATTACCCAAAACCACCATTGATGCATATAAAAACATAATAAAAACCATGGAAAAACATAAATAAGCAATTAACATCAAAACACCCAAATCATATTTGAAAGCCAAAAACCATGAAAACATTCATATAAACCATGCCTTTAATTAACTTAACAATGAGGGAAATAAACATGCCTTAAACTAAGAAGATGACGGACAAAAATCACTAAGACAAGCCCCAACGCAATCCTTTAGTTGAAACCTTAGCTCCCTTTTCCCAAAAGCTCTTGAGAGAATTATGGAGTGTTTTGAAATAATTTTTAGTGTTAAGGAAATAATAGGGTAAATAGCCTCCTAAGTGTATTAGAAGTCGTGGGTCCTAATTAGGGTAAGTAGGGAAATGTCCAGAATACCTCCACTTAAATTCCTTAAATACCCGTCATAGAGATACGACTGACCCATATGAGTCGTACCCTCCCAATACGATTGGTACTTAGCACTCGTATCCAAGCCCCACCCTTGGATTAGACAATGTACAGTATATAACTCATTCAACGAAGTCGTAACCCCAACATACGATCCATACCCATGACCTATTTCCTTAGAAGAATGCAATACCAAGAGGATCAAACACTGCCCACCACAGAGTCTATGATACAACTCATACCAAGCCCTACGACTCACACCTCTAAGTGGTACCCATTTCAATGACCAAAACCATCCCACCAAATAATAGTGGTCAGCATACGACAAGACCATACCACTCGTATCCCACCATACGGCTCGTACCCATTATTCGTATTAGGTCCAGAGAATGGAATTCCAGGAAATGTTCTAAGGGTCACAACCCAGGATGTTTCTGTCTCCCCCACTAGGAACATTCATCCTCGAATGATAAACAAGGTAGGGGATAACCACAAACAGCGTCATTTTCATTATCAAACATCCTTTTAACAAAGTTTGAAAACAAAGAGGTAAAGATGTTAATCTTTCCTTTAACAAACTCAGAAAATAATGATGTATTGAAGACACATACCTTCCGCACGAATCCCAGGAGAAGAAAATAAAAGCGGATATTTGAACTTCATGTCCTCTTTCACTTCCCATGTAGCCTCTTCTACCTTATGGTTCCGCCAAAGAACCTTAATCGAAGACACCTCCTTGGTCCGCAACCGACGAACCTACCATCTAAGATCTCAACCGGTGTTTCTTCATAAGACAAAGAATCAGTGAGACCCAATCCTTCCAAAGAAACAACCAAAGAAGGATCAGTAATGCACTTCCTTAACATCGAAACATGAAATACCATATGAACCAAGCTCAAGCTAAATGGCAACTTCAATTTATAAGCAACATTACCACGCTCTGTAAAATCTCATAAGGGCCAATAAACCGAGGATTGAGTTTCCCCTCTTTGCCAAACCATACCACTCCCTTCATGGGAGACACCTTGAGGAATACCCTATCCCCGACCTCAAACTCTAAGTTTCCATGCCTAACATCCATATAGGAATTTTGGGAATTTTGGGTAGCTTTAAGCCTATAATGAATCACCTTGACCTCCTTCATCGCCTGATAAACCAAATCCAGACCAAACATGTCCGCTTCCCCAACTTCTCAAAACTCCCTTCACAAGCATCCAACCAAGAGAACTTGGCCTTCTTCTGAGTCAACTTAGTCAAAGGAACAACTATCAAAGGAATGCTTTTCACAAACCACCTATAATACTCGACTAAACCCAAGAAGCTCCAAGTATCAGATGAAGTCATAAGTCTAGGCCACCTCTTCACCACAACAACCTTCTGTGGATCCACCATGATCCACTCGCTAGAAATAATATGACCTAAGAAAGTTACAGATTTCAACCAAAAATCACACTTAGAGAACTTGGTATACAACAGCTGTTCCTTTAAGGTCTGCAACACTATATTAAAGTGATTAGCATGATCCATCTTATTCTTTGAATAAACCAAAATGTCATCAATAAACACAATGATGAAGAGATCCAAATACTACCTGAATATCCTCTTCATCAGATCCATAAATGCTACCGGAGCATTAGTTAACCCAAATGACATCACCAAAAACTCAAAATGCCCATACTGAGTACAAAAAACCATCTTAGGGATATCTACCTCCCTAATCTTAATATGATGGAACCCAGAATGAAAATCTATCTTAGAGAAGAACTTGGCACCTTGTAACTGGTCAAACAAGTCATCTATCCGAGGAAGAGGATACTTGTTCTTGACTGTTACCTTATTCAACTTCCTGTAGTCAATGCTTATTCGAAGGGAACCATCCTTTTTGTGCACAAACGACACTGGTGCACCAAGAAGAAACACTAGGACGAATAAATCCCTTATCCAGAAGATCCTTAAGTTGCTCCTGAGTTCCCTTAACTCAGTCGGAGCCATTTTATACAAAGGAATAGAAATTGGACGAGAGTCTAAAAGCAAATAAATACCAAACTCTATTTCCCTATACAGAGAAACACGAGGAAGATCGTACAAAAATACCTCTGGAAACTTATTAACCACAAGGACCAAAGACAAAGAAGGACCTTTCGAGTTACAATCTTTAAACAAGATCAAGTGATAAAGACAACCCTTAAAGATTAACCTCTGAGCTTTAAGATAAGAAATAACCCTCCCAGTAGGAGCTAAGGAGCTACCTTCCCATTCTATAACCAGTTTACCAGGGAACATAAAGATAGTCTTTTAAATCTGACAATCTAAAGACGCATGACAAGAATGCAACCAATCCATTCCCAGAATTACATCAAAATCCACCATACCCAACTCAAATAGATTCACCGAGGTCTGCTTATCACCAATAAATACAATATACCTCCTATAGTCTCTTTTAGCAATAACTGAGTCACTTACTGGGGTAGAAATAGATTAAGGATCCTAAATAGCTTTTGGATCAAAACCAAAAAACACAACCACATAAGGAGTCACATGAGAATGAGTGGATCCTGGATCAAGAAAATAATATACATCACGAGAGAAAAGCTATAACGTACCAGTAACAATATTAGGTGATGCCTCAGATTTCCATCGGGACGCCAAAACATACAACCTGTTCCGACCAACACTAGAACTAAGAGCAGTAACAAAAGTAGATGACACTCCACCAGGTGCAGGAGAAGAAGATGAAGCCATAAGAATCTTATTCGCCCTCCGAGAAACCTTATTAACCAGACAATCCCTGAGCCAATGGCCTACCTCGACACACTTGAAAAAATTTTCCCTTCCTTTTCTCACAATAACCCCGATGAGGACAACCACATGATAGACAAAAAGGACACGAAGAAACTGACTGATCTCCATTCGCCTGAGATTGAGCGCCCTGCGCTTGAGAATTATCACCACCATGATGATGCCTGTTGCCCACATGGTAAGGAGAACTAGCAGAAGAGTAGGAACCAGAACTCCCCCACTTCTTTTTATGCCATTATCCACCATATCTACCACTCTGGGACTGAGCACCTCCCTGATTGAAAAACTATTTCCTCGTTTCCTGCCTCTCTTCGAAATCTGTCTGCCTTCTCCTTTCATTATCCACTTCCTACATATGGACAATCAACAACAAGATCACCATACATTTAATGAGCAAAGAAATGTTGCTCTCTAAGATCAACTCTCGGCTTAACCCAAAAGTGAACTTCCTCATTCTCGGCCTTATATCAGCCACAAAGTCAGGAGCATACCTTGATAGCTGATGGAACTTTAAAGCATATTCCTTTACTGACATTCTCCAGTACTTAAGGTTCACAAACTCCTCCATATTACTTTCCCTCAACTCTTGAGGAAAGAACCAATCGCCTCCATAATCCTTCCTCTTCCATATTACCTCTATCCCTGTCCCACTCCTCATACTACTAATAAGAAACATCTTTGAGCTAATAAGTTACAAAGTTAACCCCCTCCATATTAGTAGCCTGCATCACCCAAAAGATATTGTCCATCTTATCTAAGAAGCCCTATGGATCCTCCTCCACCTTCACTCCAGTAAAAGTTAGAGGACCCATCTTCATAAATTGGCTAACTCTTGTGGCCTCTGCAGGGAAAGCATCAAATAGATACCGCTCAGCCTGAGCAGCAACGAATTTAGCAAAAATATGAATAAACCAACGAAATTCCCCATTAGTCACCTCATCTTTAGGCGAAATAGTAGCAATTGGTGTAACTCTAGAACTATCAGGGATAGGACCGTGAGATCGAAGATGAACCCTTAAAGTAAGATGCACCCCTTCAATATTAGCCCCAGATGGGATTGAAGAATTTCCTTGTATTCCTGATCTACGAGGTATGATCTGAAAGACGAACAAACAAGGATTAGAGAAAATTCTAGGACTGAGAATTCAAGCTTGAAGATAGCATACCAAGAAAGTGAAACATTCCTAAATTCCTTGTATCCTCTCCCACATGAGTGCAACGTGCTTCACACCCCTAAAATAAACTCTACTTGATACGACTTTGTGGACTCCTAATTGACCATGAACCTAGGCTCTGATACCAACTTGTCACAACCCGAATTTGGGCCTAGATGTAATAGGCTTCCCAAGTTCACCAAGATTGGGGACAACCCCTGTTACTCAACCCAACAACCGTATTCTCCCTATGGTGGGCTAAATTTTGAACATATAACAAGATAGCATAAATGTTCTATTTAATACTCTGGTATAGGATCACAATTGTGACCAATCCAACTGAGTCCAACCGTACCCCCAACCGCACAACCATACCAAAACCAAACCAAAGACCATAAACCAGGCCATAACTAAATAAGTTAGACAAAATTTAATATAATTAATCCCAAAATGTAATAGGATGGAACAACAACCAATATCATCCAATAATGTCAGCCCTTCAAATTATTCCAATGCTAAGGCCGACACCAATACTGATCTCGCCCATACCAACCCCCAAAAGTACCACAAAGCCTCTATCTAAAAGCATAAATAAATTTGGTTGGGACATGCCACCAACTATGGACAAAACCAATATCCAAAATAAAAGATAAATATATAAAAGTATCCATAACATAAAATGATGCCTTCTAAAAAGATGGAAGCTCACCACTTCAATCCAAATGTTGTCCTCGACTCAATCACTATGTAGAAGGAATAGAATGGCCGGCTCCTACATAGCATGGGTATACAACTGCTAGTAGATGGGGTTATCAAGTGACCACTAGCTTGAATCTCAGGATAAGGATAAAATAATACCAGTTATGAAACCAAGTAAAACCATCCAATGCACACAACCATACATACATATATATATATATATAACCATGCCGGGAAAGTGGTTCGGGTTTAGCATGCCTTTAAAAACATTACCTGGGTGGTGTAGCTTGGCCATCCTAAACTACCCATGGGCTATATAGGTTCAACACCCCTGCTGAAAGGGCCCTAGTGCATGTAGCCGCACGACTAGGGAAGTCTCCCATGTGGTGACTAGTACATCCCTCAATAGTGTGATATCATGCACACAATCCACTAAGACCAATCCTCATATCAGCAAATACGAGTTTCTAGTTTTGGCCCCCCCAGTACTGCCACCTTCCATGACTTTGCTACTGACCTGACCCGACCCTAGATCTTATCATAATAGGCATCCAAAGTCCAACTAGGATCGGGGACCGCCCCTGTTACCCAACCCGACCACCTATATCCAGCCTTAGATGAGCTGAATTTAAACATATTACAAGATTGCATTAGTGTTCTCATTAAGACTAGGATAGGACCACACCGTGATCAACCCAACTAACTCCAACCATACAATAATAACTGCCTAACCATACAGAACCAAACTATAAACCATAAACCATAAACCAAAAGGAATACCAAAACATAATATGAAAATCAATCCCAAAATGTAATATGATAAAATAGTGAGAAATCATATTTGATGATGCCAACCTTAATATCAATACCAATGCTAAGGCTGACACCTCTACTGATCTTGTCCATACCAACCCCCAGTAGTACCACAAAGCCTCTATCCAAAAGAATAAATAAATCCGATTGGGACATGCCCCTAACAATGGCAAAAACCAATATCCAAAATAAAAGATAAATGTCTAAATAAATACATAGCATGAAATGATGCCTTCCGAAAGGATGAAAGCTTACCACTTTAGTGTAAATGCTGATACTGAGTCTGCATTCTAAATAGGAGGAGTAGAATGGCAGTTCCTGCATAGTGTGGGTATATAGCCGTCAGTAGATGGGGTTGGTGAATAATTGCTAGTATGAATCTCAGGATAAGGATAAAATAATGTTAGTCATAAAACCAAGTGAAGCCATCCATAATGCATACAACCATACATATATAAGTTCTAAGAAAGGGAATATGGTTTAGCATGCATTTAAAACCTTTATCTGTATTGTATAGCTTTTTCGTCCTAACCAACCATGAGCCATATGGGTTTAGCTTCCCCTGCTGAAAGGGTCCTGGTGTGTATAGTCGTATAACCAAAGAATATCCTATGGGATGACCAGTACATCCGCCAATATAAAATGTAACACACACACATGGTCATCAAGACCCCTTATATTGGCAACTATGAGTTTTTAGTTTTGGTCCCCCTGGGACAGCCACCTTCCACGGCTTAGCTACACATCCCACCATTAATGCACAGTTAAAACTATGTCCAAACAATCCATTTACCATTTGTTAACCAAGGCAAACATTAGTGGTATCATCATACCACCCCATTACTTGCAAGTAATATCCATAGCCAAACCATTTAGGTTAAGGGGACTTTAGGTGCCCTTCCAATTTCCATATTAAATCCACTTGGGAAACTTCCATGTTCTCTACAAGCTAAACCGTTTATCCTTTATCCCTTTTCAAACTATTTAAACTATGCGTAAATCCTTTATCCAGTTTAAAACATACAAGATTTTCGTTAAAAGAAGTCAATGCAATGAACATATCTTCATAAGCATTTTATCAAACACCTTAGGGGCATAATATAACCAAAACTAATTCCAACGACCATTAAACCATTACCATGAAATCCAATTGTCCAAAACCATCATTAATCCATATAAAAACATAATTAAAAACCATAGGAAACCATAACCAAACATTTAATATCAAAAACCCCAAATAATAGTAGAAAACCCAAATCATGAAATAGTAAAACCATGAAATGAATCATATAAACCATGCATTTAGTTGAAATTACAATGAGGGAAGAGAATCATGACTTATACCAAGAATTGACAGAAAGAAATCACCAAAGCAATTCATAAGATGAAACTCTAGCTTTCTTGTCCCAAAAGCTCTTGAGAGAATTATGAGATGTTTTTGAATAGTTATAAGTGTTAATGGATAGAATAATAGGGTATATAACCTCCTAAGTGTATCAGAAGTCGTGGGTCCTAGTTAGTATTAGTAGGGAAATGTCCAGAATACCCACACTTAAATCTCTTAAAAACCCATCACAGGGATACGACTGACCTATACTAGTCGCACCCTCCTATACGATTGGTATCCACCACTCATATCCAAGCCTCAACCCATGAATAAAACACTGTCCAGTATACGATTTATCTAACCAAGTCATAACCACAACATACGATCCGTACCCATGACTCGTATCCCTGGCAGAATAATGTATCAGGAGGATTAAACACTGCCTACTATACGAGTCCTTAATACAACTCGTACCAAGCCCTATAACTCATACCCTTAAGTTATACCCATTCTAGTAAACAATACCATCCCACTAACTAACACTGGTCAGCATACGATAGGACCATACAACTCGTACCTACACATACGGCTCGTACCCATGAGTCGTATTAGGTCCAGAGAAAAGATTTTCAGGAAATTTTCTAAGGAACAAAACCCAGGATGTTTTAGTCTCCCCCACTAGGAATATTTATCCCCGAGTGATAGACAAGGTAGGGGTAACCACACACAGAGTCATTTGCATTATCAAACATCCCTTCAACAAAGTTTGAAAACAAAGAGGCAAAGATGTTAATCTTTCCTTTAACAAACTCAGAAAATAAAGATGTGTTCAAGACACATACCTTCCGCACGAATCCCAGAAGCAGAAAACAAATGCGGGTACTTGGACTTTAAGTCCTCCTCCACTTCATAAGTAGATTTTTCCAACTTATGGTTCTACCATAGAACATTAACCGAAGCCACATCCTTAGTCCAGAACCAATGAACTTGCCTATCTAATATTTCAATCGGGACCTCTTCATAAGACAGAGAATTCGAAATACCCAATCCTTCCAAAGGAACAATCGAAAAAGAATCACCAAGACACTTCCTTGACATAGAAACATAAAAGGCAAGATGAACTAGACTTAAGCTAGATGGCAATTCCAACTCATATACAATATTACCAACTATCCACAAAATCACAAAGGGACCAACATATCAAAGATCGAGTTTCCTCTTTTTGCCAAACCCCACCACTCCCTTTTTAGGAAACACCTTGAGAAATATCCTATCCCCAATCTCAAACTCTAAGTCTTTACGCCTGACATCCGTATAGGACTTTTGGTGACTTTGGGCAGCTTTAAGCCTACCCCAAATCACCTTGACCTCCTCCATCTCTTGATAAACTAAATCCGAACCAAACATGTCTGCCTTTCTAAGATTAAACCATCCTATAGGAGATCTACATCTCCTACCATACAATGCCTCAAAAGGAGCCATACCAATACTCGAATAGTAGCTATTGTTGTAAGCAAACTCTACCAAAGGTAGATGCTCAACCCAATTGCCACTATAGTCAATCATGTAGGCCCAAAGCATATTTTCCAATGTTTGAATTCTCTCCACTTGACCATCTGATTATGGATGAAAAGAAGTACTCAGACAAACCTTAGTCCCCAACCCTTTTTGGAAAAACCGCCAAAAATAAAACGTAAATTACGTACCATAATTAGAGATAATTGAAATAGGTACCCTATGCAAATTCACAATCTCCTTAAGATACAACTGTGTATAATTCTCTGCCAAAAAGGTAGTCCGCATTGGCAAGAAATGGCAGACTTGGTCATCCTATCAATGATGACCCAAATTGAATCACACTAATTCCGAGATCGAGGAAGACCTATAACAAAGTCATTATAGATCACTTCCTACTTTCATTCGAAAAAATTAATTTCTTGATACAACCCACCAGGTCTTATATGCTCAACCTTAACCTGTTGACACACCATACACTTAGCCATGAAATCATCCACATCCCTCTTTATTCCATTCCACTAATTGATCTCTTTGATATCATGATACATCTTAGTCGAGTCGGGATGAACAACATAGTGTGACTCATGTGGCTCATCCAAAACCCTTTGCCATAGCTAATTAACATCAGGAACACACAACCTTTCTTGGTACCGTAAAGTACTATCACCACTTGTAACGACCCAAAATTGCCTCCTGGGATGCCACACGGTGCTTAAGGCTGCAAGTAGCCCCAAATTAACCCTTTGAGCCTGTTTCTACTAATAACACTCATTTCAAGATGAAATAATTCAAACACTAGCATAGTTATATCATATGAAAGGAAATACAGAGAAAATGCTCGGTCTAAACGACCATAATACTGGAAACCTCAATATAACCACAATCTGATAACTAATTTGACAAAGCCTCTACTAATCCATAAACTAGAGAGTCATTGGGACAGGTCCCCAACTGACTCAAAATGAATTGGCAATAATAACATAGTCTCTCAAAATATGGAGATGTCTGAATATAGGTCCTCAAACCACGAGGACTCACCACTATAGGAATATAGATAGAGGTACTCAAAAATCACTAATGAGGTTGGGACTGAGCACCTGAACTTACGTTATAAGATAATGTATACATAGACGTCTATGTGGATCAGCACTTGAGAATGTATTGAGTATGAGGGGGTGCATGCATTTATATAAAACAACATCAATACTCTTTAATCAAATCATACATGTAATAAGTAATGACTCACATGGATTGAATAAGTATGAAATACAAAGCTCATGAATCATGTAAAATGGAACATGTAACACAATCTCGTGAATCATTATACTTTTAGCTTTGAAATTTGTACTCTTCTCTTATTCTCATTATTCAAGGCTAAAGGAAACTTTAGGAAATACTTTTAACTCATGCATATGTCTTATGGAGGGTAAAACTTCTTTAATGCTTAAGAACTCATAAATCTTTTGAACTCAAATACTTGGAATTCAGAATCATATAACTTTGGAACATACTTAAAGGCATTTCATTTGCGTTAGAAAAATATCTCATTTCAAGCTTTAGGGAAAAATACTCATATCAAGGAAAAGTATTTTAGTTTTAAAGTAAAATATCTTATCTCAAAGCTTTAGTTTTAAGGGAGACTCTCTTAACTGACATAAACCATGCGAGCTACATGGAGTCCAACGTTTGGTCCTCCTAAGAAAGAGACCTCACGTTGGGGAGAGGCATCATACTTTTGCTAAGGAGTATAACCTAAAATCAGTGATCACTTATCTCGGCTTCGGACCCAATCATCTCATCCTCAGGCCTAAAATCTCAAACCTACGTGGAACGTAGTTCTGGAGTAAGAAACCATGGTAACTTAACCAAATCAGTGCCAAACTACTCCCTTTAGTTCATCTCACTCATCTCATGAAAATCCACTTTAGAATAATCTCATGGTTCAATAATAACCCAATAATCAAATCTGTAATCTCATGTAGTAGAGTGGATTTCAAAAATCAATGACCATTAGGTCAAAATATTTCTCAATAATATCAAAATACTCAAATCATGGGTGCTTGTAGCATAATAGTTCATAAAATCTCAAGTCTCAAGTAGGGCTTAATAATCCATAATTCAATCTCAAGTTTGAACTCATCAAAAGCATAATAGATAGCATAATGATTCATAACTCATGTAGAAATTTGGAAATTTCAGCAATTTATCTAAAATCTCAACATACTCATATACTTTAATGTATCAAACATTTCAACTATTGACTTCTCAAAGATTAAAATCATGGAGTATAGACCCAGCTGCAATTTCTCAAGAAAATATGTGAAAATCATGCCATTAGACTCAATTCATGGGAAGCATCAAAATATTATAATCAATAGTAATAGGTGAAAACCCCCAATTCAATTTCATGTAAAATCTCTTAAATTACAGAGAATTGAAGTTTAAATAAGCCTTTGGGCACAAAGGTGAAAGAATTTCCCTTGTTCAAAACCCCACATACCTTGAATTAGAAGCTTTGGATGAACTCTCACTTTTAAGACTCTATTCGTACTCTTGAATGAGGGTTCTTGAAGCCCTTGACTTGGGAACCTTGAATCTTGACTCAATTTAGAAAATCTATGGTGGATTCTTGAGATTCTTTGAAGAGGTTTTGGATACTTAGGATTTTTATTGAGAGAAAACTTGAGAAAAAATTCTTAGAATGCTTGTAAATGACTTTAATTTGGTGTTTACACGATTAAAGAGGCGTGGAAAAAGTTCAAAGTACCCCTTTTAACTTCTGTACGAAGCTGAAAAAATTAAACTGGGAACCCAATTTTATGGGCCATCGCGATGCACTACTATCGAGGTGGCTCACTGGAAATTGAAAAATAGGAATCTGGGAGTCACCGCGATGCGTAACCATCGCGTTGTCCTACTGGTTGGGACCTGGAACTTTAGCACGACGTGTCACAATTGTGTTAGGCCACTGGAAATTGACTATTGAGAAATTGGGGTCCGCCGTGACGCGCCACTATCGCGGAGTTCCACTAGAATTTGACAATTGTCAAATAGACCCTCTTTGCGATGCGCCAATCACTAAAATGATGCTATTTTATGACTAGGTCTTAAATTAGCCATAACTTCTTACCTGGGGGAAACTTATATCGAACAAAAAGCTTATCAAACTTCCCATGTGATAAAAAGTTGAAATTAGGAAAATTCTATATGGTTGAGACGATACTCACTTAGGAAGTCACTTCTCAATCTTTTAGGGCCAGAATCATGCCTCACTTGACACGCCTTAAGGCTCATTCTATGAGAGAATTTTTTTGCAGGGTCTTAAACCACTAATCTCAAATACCACGACCTTATGCCCACCAACGTCACTCTTAATTTTTATCAAGATAGGATCAAACACTTGCTTCTCCTTAATCTCTACACCAAGAGATGATCAAACACTTTTTGCACCATCACACCACCATCCTTAGAGTCCAAAAGACGAACTCCAAGATTAGCCAAATGGTGAATACCCTTCACCAATTTCCACTTGACTTCCTTCATGCAAGTAAAACTCCCCATGGATAACCTGCTAAGAGCATCAACAACCACATTAGCCTTACCTGGGTGGTAGTGAAGACTCATATCATAATCCTTGAGAAGCTCAAGCCACCTCTTCTGCCTGAGATTAAACTCCTTCTGAGTGAACACATACTAAAGACTCTTGTGATAAGAAAAGATATAAATGTGAACATCATACATATAATGCTGCCATATTTTCAAAGCAAATACAACCGCCAACAACTCTAAACCATGATTAGGATAATTCCTCTCATGTACCTATGACTGCCTAGAATCATAGGCAATTGCCTTCCTATGCTGTATCAAAATATAACCAAAACCTACACGAGATGCATCACAATAAACCACAAACTCATCATTTCCTTTCAACAAGGTTAGGATTGAAGTAGAAGTCAACTTATCCTTTAACTTCTCAAAACTCCCTTCACAAGGATCTGACCAAGAGAAATTAACCTTCTTCTGAGTCAATCTAGTCAAAGGAGCAGCTATCGAAGAAAATCTTTCCACAAACCATCTATAATACCCAGCTAAACCCAAGAAGCTCCAAATATCGGATAGAGTCATGGTCCTAGGAAACCTCTTCACCAGAGCAACCTTCTGCATATCCACCATGATCCCTTTAGTAGAAATAATATGGCCCAAGAAAGTCACAACATTCAACAAAAACTCATACTTAGAGAACTTGACATACAACTATTATTCCTTTAAGGTCTGCAACACCATATAGAGGTGATTAGTATGATCCACCTCACTCTTCGAATAAACCAGAATGTCATCAATAAATACAATGATGAAGAGATCCAAATACTGCCTGAACACTCTTTTCATAAAGTCCAAAAATATTGTCAGAGCATTGGTCAACCCAAATGACATCACTATGAACTCAAAATGCCCATACCGAGTACGAAAAGTTATCTTAGGGATATCCACCTCCCTAATATTAAGTTGATGGTACCCATACCAAAGATCTATCTCAGAGAAGAACGTGGCATCCTGTAACTGATCAAATAGGTGATTTATCCGAGGAAGAGGATACTTGTTCTTAACTATCACCTTGTTTAACTTCCTGTATTCAATGTACATCGAAAGGGAACTATCCTTTTTGCATACAAATAACACTCGTGCAACCACAAAGAAACACTATGATGAATAAACCCCTTATCCAGAAGATCCTTAAGTTGCTCCTTGAGTTACTTTAATTCAGACGGAGCCATTCTATACGGAGGAATAGAAATTGGATGAGTGTCTGGAAATAAATCAATACTAACCTCTATTTCTCTATCTGGAGAAACACTCGGAAGATTATCAAGAAAGACCTTTGGAAACTCATTAACCACAGGGACTGAAGAAAAAGAAGGACCTTTCGAGTTAGAATCTTTAACCCAGACCAAGTGATAAAGACAACCCTTAGAGATTAATCTCTAAGGTCTAAGATAAGAAATAAACCTCCCCCTATGAGCTAATGAACTATCTTTCCATTCTATAACCGGTTCACCAGGAAACTTAAAGATAACCCTTAGGGTTCAACATTCCACAAATACATAATAAGAATGCAACCAATCCATACCTAGAATTACATCAAAATCTACCATATCTAACTCAAACAGATCCGCCAAGGTTTGCTTGCTACCAATAGATACCCCACACCCCCTATAGACTCTCTTAGCAATAACTGAGTGACCTACTGAGGTAGAAATAGATAAAGGATCTGAGATAACTTTTAGATCAAAACAAAATGACAAAGCCACATATGGAGTCACATAAGAATAAGTGGAACCTGGATTAGGCAAACAATATATGTCATGAGAGAAAAGATGTAACATACCAGTAACGATATTAGGTGATGCCTCGGATTCCTGTTGGGACGCCAAAGCATACAACCTGTTCCGACCAGTACTAAAACCAAGAGCAGTAACAGAAGCAGATCCCACCCCACCAGGTGTAGGAGTATAAGATGAAGCCTCAGGAATATTCTTTGCCCCCATAGCAACCTTATTGACTGGACAATCCTTGAGCCGATGGCGTACCTGGACACACTTGAATCACTTGTCCCTTTTTTCCTTGCAATAACCTCGATGAGGAACGCTACAAAATCGATGAGGACACGAAGAAACTGACTGGCCTTAGCTCATTTAATATTGGGCTACATATGCCTAAGAATTATCACCACCTTGATGATGCCTGTCTCTCGATTGATAAGGAGCACTAGCAAAAAAGGAGCCCAAACTCCCCTACTTCTTTTTCTGCCACTTGCCACTATCCCTACTACCCTAAGACTGAGTACCTCCCTGATAAAAAAAATCTTCTTCTCTTTTTTTGCCTATCCCCAAACTCCATCTTTTTTCTCTTTTCATCCTCAACCTACTGTATATGAATAGTCAACCTTGAGATATCTATATCTTTAATTAGCAAGCCAGTCTTGCTCTGTAAAATCAATCTCTATTCAACCCAGAAGTGAACTTTCTCATTCTTAACCTCATATCAATTACCAAATCTGGAGCATACCTGGATAGCTGATGGAACTTCAAAGCATATTCCTTTACCAATATCCTTCCCTGCCTGAGGTTCACAAATTTCTCCATATTTTCTTCCCTCAAATCTTATGGAAAGAACCAATCCGTAAAGGTATTAGAAAAGGCTTCCCATAATCCATCCTCTTCCATATCACCTCTATCCCTATCCCACTCTTGATGCCACAAATAAACAACATCCTTGAGCTGATAAGCTACAAATTTAACCCTCTCTACATTAGTAGCCTGCTTTACTCGAGAGATCTTTTCAATCTTATCTGATAATCCCTATGGATCCTCCTCCACCTTTACCCCAGTTAAAGTTGGAGGACCTATTTTCATAAATTGACCAATCCTTGTGGCCTCAGCAGACAAAATATCAGTCGCACCCCGCTTAGCTTAAGCAGCAACCAATAGGGCAATGACATAAATAAACTGACAAAATTCTATATTCGTCATATTGCCTTAAGGGACCTGAGTAGAACTAGACGGAATAGGAGAAACTCCAGAACTATTAGGAATAGTAACATGAGATCGAATATGTACTCTAGATATAGGGCATACCCCTTCATCATTATTCCTAGATAGGACAAAAAAATTTTCTTGTGTTTTAGATCTAGGAGACATGATCTTAAAGACGAACAAACAAGGATTAGAGAAGATTCCAAGATTGAGAACTTAAGCTTGAAGAAAGAATACCAACAAAATGAAACATTCCTAAATGTATTGCTGCCTCTCTATTATGAGTGTGGTGCACTTCACACCCCTAAAAGAGACTCTACTCGACACGGATTTGTGGAGTTCCTAGCTGACCATGAACCCCAGCTCTGATACTAACTTGACATGACTTGACCCTAGGCCTAATCATAATGGGTATCCCAAGTCCAACCAGGATCGGGGACCGCCCCCTGTTACCCAACCCAACCACCTATATCTAGCCTTAGATGAGCTAAATTTCAAATATATAATAAGATAGAATTATTGTTCTCATTAAGACTTTGGGATAGAGTCACAACCGTGACCGACCCAACCAAGTCCAATCGTACCGTAACAATTGATTAACCATACCAAACCAAACCATACACCATAAACCATAGGGAATACAAAAACATAATATGAAAATCAATCCCAAAATGTAATATGACAGAATAGTGAGAAATCATGTTCGATGATGCCAGCCTCTATCAATACCAATGTTAAGGCTGACACCTCTACCGATCCTGCCCATACCAGCCCCCAGAAGTACCACAAAACCTCTATAAAAAAGAATAAACAAATTCGATTAAGACATGCCCCTAACTATGGCTAAAACCAATATCCAAAATAAAAGATAAGTGTCTAAATAAATCCATAACATGAAATGATGTCTTTCAAAAGGATGGAAGCTCACCACTTTAGTCTAAATGCTGATACCAATTCCGTGCTAAATAGGAGGAGTAGAATGGCCAGTTCTTGCAAAGCATCTGTACGCAGCTGCTAGTACACGGGGTTAGCAAATGACTGCTAGCATGAATCTCAGGATAAGGATAAAATAATGTCAGCCATAAAACCAAGTGAAACCATCCATAATGCATACAACCATACATATATAAGTGTCGGTAAAGGGAACCGGGTTTATCATGCATTCGAAACCTTTACCTGGGTTGTGTAGCTTTGTCGTCCTATCCACCCATGAGCCATATGGGTTTAGCTCCCCCTGCTAAAAGGGCCCCAGTGCATGTAGCCACACGACCAAGGAATATCCCATGGGATAACTAGTACTTCCCCTAATATAAATTGTAACTCACTCACATGGTCACCAAGTCCCCTCATATCGGCAGCTAAGAGTTTTCGGTGTTGGTCTTCTTGGGACTGCCACCTTCCAGGGCTTAGCTACACACCCCGCCATTGATACCCAATTAAAATCATGTCCAAATAATCCATTTACCATTAATTAAAAAATCCAATATTAGTGGTATCATCGTACCACCCCATTACTTACAAGTAAGATCCATAACCAAACCATTTAGGTTAAGGGGACTTTAGGTGCCCTTCTACTTTCCATATCAAATCCACCTGAGAGACTTTCATGTTCTCCACAAGACTAACCATGTAGCCTTTAGCTCTTTTCAAACCATTTAAACCATGCGTAAATCCTTTATCCAGTTTAAAAATAAAAGATTTCCATTAAAAGAAGTCAATGCAATTAACATATCTTTATAAGCATTTTATCAAACACCTTGGGAGCATAATATAACCAAAATCAATTCCAAAGACCATTAAACCATTAACATGCAATCTAATTGTCCAAAACCACCATTAATGCATATAAAAGCATAATTAAAAACCATAGTAAATCATAACCAAGCATTTAATATCAAAACCTCTAAATAGTAGTTAAAAACCAAAATGTTGAAATAGTAAAACCATGAAATAAATCATATAAAACATGCCTTTAGTTGAAATAAAAATGAAGGAAGAGAATTATGCCTTATACCGATGAATTGATGGAAAGAAATCACCAAAGTAAGCCTAAAGCAATTCGTAAGATGAATCCCTAGCCTTCTTTCCCCAAAAGCTCTTGAGAGAATTATGAGATGTTTTGGAGTGGTTTCTAAGTGTTAATGAATAAAATAGTAGGGTAAATAACCTCCTAAGTATATTAGAAGTCTTGGGTCCTAGTTAGGGTTAGTAGGGAAATATCCAGAATATCCCTACTTAAATCCATTAAAAACCCATCACAGGGATACAACAAATCGATATGAGTCATACCCTTCTATACGATTGGTATCCACCACTCGTGTCCAAGACTCAAGCATTAGATCAAACACTATCCAGTATATGAATCATCCAACTAAGTCGTAACCATAGCATATGATCCATACCAATGACCCGTATCCCTGGCAGAATGATTTACTAGGAGGATCAAACACTGTCCACCATATGAGTCCTTGATACGACTTGTAACAAGCCCTACAACTCATAACCTTATGTTGTACCCATTCCAGTTCCTAAACCATCCTACCAACTAACACTGGTCAGCATACGATAGGACTATACCACTCGTACCCCATCATACGGCTCATACCCATAAGTCATATTGGGTTCGGAAAGTGGATTTCTAAGAAATTTTCTAAGGGTCAAAACCCACGATGTTTCAGATACACACCCCATAATTAATGCCCAATTAAACTATTTTCCAAATAACAAAACCATTATCCATTTATTAACCACGACCTTTGATATTGGTATCATCATGCCAACCCTTATTTACAAGTATCATCCATAGCCAATCATTTTTAAATTTAAGGAGACTTTCAAGTGCCCTTCCATATACCATATTGAACCACTTGGGAGACTTCTATGTTCCCCAAATGCATAACTCTTTAGCCTTTAGCCTTTCCAAACCATTTAAACCATGCATAATTCCTTTACTAAGTTTAAAATATGCAAGAGTTCCATGAAAAGAAGTCAACGAAATGAACATATCTTTATAAATATTTTATCAAACACATTAGGGGCATAATATAACCAAAACCAATTCCAATTACCAATAAACCATTCCCATTCAATCCAATTACCCAAAACCACCATTAATGCATATAAAAGTATAGTTAAAATAATGGGAAAATATAACCAAGCAATTAACATCAAAACCCCAAACATTTTTGAAAGCCAAAAACCATGAAATAGTAAAACCATGAAAACATTCTTATAAATCATGCCTTTAGTTACTGATCACAATAATTGTTATAAAGAAATTACTGATATAGTTTGAGCTCGGTCAAGACTTAATTACTGAAGTCTCGATTCAAGTTTGGAAAAGTGATTTTGATTTTAATCTCGATACGAGTATGAGTTGGTGATATTAATTTTAGTCATAGTTTGAGTCTAGGCAAGATATAAGGAAATCCCTGTTGACAATGAATCTTGTGAATCTCTTATGAGTCCCACCTGATAAATGCTACCATAGAGGAGACGTATGTCGGTGTCCGTTGACCATTGAATATCATTGCATACCATCACTTGTTTTATCATTATTACTCCTTCTACATTTTTTTTTGTCTGTCATTATTGAACTACTATAACTTTTCTACATCTATGGTTACTTTTAGGTACTTTATTCAATAGATTAATTACTTGGACTCGATCGGCTTATGATGCCTACTAAGTACTAGTGGTTTGTATTCACACTATATTTTTTATAATTTTTTATGCTAATCCTAGTACGAGTGATGTAAAATGAGTTACAGGAAAATTCAAACAAGAAAATAAGATACATACAAGGATATAATTAAGAGCTAGTAAGAAAGGGAGAAGAGACTTAGAAGAAAAGAAGAGAAAATCTAATAATCAAAATACATTAGTCATTAGATTCGATCCAAGGGAGAAGAGAAATTGAACACACAGAAAAGATTACTTACTCAAGTAATCAAGGGGTTCAATGAAGAAATAAGAGGGTACAACCCTAACTCATAAAGGAGGCACATAATATTCAAAAACTATCTAACCCTAATATGGATGACTAAAGACTATTTTATACTAGTCTTGCAAAAATAGTCAAATTACAAATATGACCAAATTATAAAATGATAGCCACTTGAATCCTTAATGATCTTCTTAGTTATCTCCACTTTTCTTATAGATCCATTATTCAATCTAAAAAATTAGAATCTGACCCATCACAATTCATATGGGTGTATATAGTAGTTTTATTTTAAATATTGTATTTAAGTAAATATTTTTAATAACTTTGAAACCAATTGTGATGTGCAAGTGGGATTTATGTAGTTGAATTATAGACCTTGAGAGGTTAACTTCAGTCCAAATTCATTGTTTTGATTGTTCTCTAATTCTTTGTAAACTAGAATAATGTTAGTTGTGTATTACCAATAGCTAGATTTCATTTAGAATAATGTTCGGTGTTCTGTTACCAATAGCTAGCTTTCAATTTCTATTATATGTGTATACATTAGTCAAGATTGACTAAATTATGGTTACCGATTTACTATACTACAAAATATCAAATCAAATATAAAAATACCAAGACATACCAAAATAATTTGGTATAGAAATGGTATAGTATATTTAGAAACTAAATATCAAAATTACAGAATCAAATTTTTAAATACCCTACAATACCATACCGTCCTCATCCCCAGTCAATGCTGCTCGGCTTCATGGTAAGCTCAGACCTTTGGAAATTTACCTGTTTCCCTCCCTATCTTCATTTATTATTCCTTTTAAGTTACTTCAGACAATAATGTACTAGTTTACTTTTACTTTCGTGTACATTTTAGTTGGTTCTTGTGCATGTGACATTAAGTATTGGGAATTGTAGCATTTTATGCTTGTCTTATATGTTGAGAGACTGAATGTTAAATTTTGGAATTATCTGATATCTCTTTTACTTTGCTTTCTACTTTCATATGTTGTTGTTGTTGTGTATGAAAGTTGGTTTACCTATCTAGAATGAGTTAGGGTAGGTGTCACCACAATTTTAAATTTCGGGGTGTGATAATTTAGTATAGGAGCGCTACGTTCACCAGTCTCACAAGTACAAGAGCAAGTGTCTAGTAATATCTATAGATAAATATGATGATGTTCATATCTATCTTTGAGGGTCTATCAGACATTTTGAGAAATTTTTGTTCTTTGTTTCCTTATCATGCAAATCAATTATCTTGTGAGTTTTCTAACTTTGTGTTCATACTCTCATGAAAGGTGAGAATGAGATCAATTGTGATAAGAGATGGTGCACATGTACCATTACTAGGGCTTCTATACATGATTGATGTAGAGGTCGAGATCGTGGTAGAGGTAGGGCTTGTGCCACTACAACCAGCTTGGGATCGTGGTACTATTTGGGCACGTGCTATTGCAACCAGGTCAAGATTGCGCTAGAACGGCATCCCTTGAGCCTGAAATTGAGATTAAGGATGCGACTTTTCATTCGAGGGTTTTTTTGAAATCTTAAGATTTGGGTCCAGCCAGGTGCCATAGGATTTCGTTGCTACTTCAATGCAATAGGATACTTTGGTTTGCATATTGAACTCTCTGGAGGGTATGGCTTAGACGAGAATCTATCTATCACTCTTGATGGTATTCAGACTAGAGTTGTAGATATCCATTTGAGGATTTCATACACTCGGGGCATACTATGTCTCAGCTTTGAAAGTACCTTGTTAATCCACCATTTGTGGATAGGACGATGATGATAGATATCACAGCCCGAATCAGGGTCTAGACATAATGGGTATCCTAAGTCCAACCAAGACCAGGGAGCGCCCTGTTACCCAACCCAACTACCATATTCGCCCCATAATGGGATGAATTTCGAACATATAGCAAGTAGCGTAAATGTTCTCATTAAGACTCTGGGATAGGGTCACAACGATGACTGACACAATCGAGTCCAACCACACCCACCAATCGCCCAACCATACCAAACCAAACGAAAGATCATAAACCAGGACAAACTAAATAAGTTAGACAAAATTTAGTATTATTAATCCCAAAATGTAAAAGGATGGAAAAACCAATAATATCGTCCAATGATATCAGCCCTTAAGCTTTTCCAATGCCAAGGCCGAAACCAATACCGATCCCGCCCATACCACCCATCAGAAGTACCATAAGCCTCTATTTAAAAGAGTTAACAAATCCGGTTGGGACATGCCCCCCAACCATGGCCAAAACTAATATCCAAAATAAAAGATAAATGTCTAAAAGTATCCTTAACATGAAATGCCTTACGAATATATGAAAGCTCACCACTTCATTCCAAATGTTGTTCCCAAGTCAACCGCGATGTAGAAGGAGTAGAATGAATCGTTCCTACATAGCATAGGTATACAACCACCAGTAGACGGGGTTAGCAAGTGACCGCTAGTATGAATCTCAGGATAAGGATAAAGTAGCGCCAGTTATGAAACCAAGTAAAACCATCCAATGCACACAGCCACACACACACACACACATATATATATATAACCATGCCAGGTAAGGTGATCGGGTTTAGCTTGCCTTTAAAACCATTACCTGGGCTGACCACCCATCGGTAATATGGGTTCAGCTCTCCCTACTGAAAGGGCCCTAGTGCGTTTAGCCGTACGACTAGGGAAATATCCCATGGGATGACTAGCACATCTCCCCATAGTGTGATATCATGCACACGGTCTACTAAGACCAATTCTCATATCGGCAAATACGAGTTTCCAGTTTTGGTCCCACCGTGACCGCCACTTTCCATGACTTTTCTACCCATCCAACCATTAATTCTCAATTAAAACCATTTTTCAAATAACCAAACCATAATCCATTTATTAACCACTGCCTTTGATACTGGTATCGTCATACCAACCCTTATTTGCAAGTATCATCCATAGCCAACCATTTTTAGGTTAAATGGGACTTTTAAGTGCCCTTCCATATACTATATTAAACCACTTAGGAGACTTGCTTGTTCCCCACACACATATCCATTTATCCTTTAGCCTTTTCAAACCATTTAAATCATGCATAATTCCTTTACAAAGTTTAAAACATGTAAGAGTTCCATAAAACGAAGTCAATTCAATGAACATATCTTTATAAGCATTTTCTCAAACACATTGGGGACATAATATACCCCAAACCAATTCTATTTACCAATAAACCATTCCCATTTAATACAATTATCCAAAACCACCATTAATGCATATAAAAGCACAATTAAATCCATGGGAAAACATAACCAAGCAATTCACATCAAAACCCCCAAATCATATTTGAAAGCCAAAAACCATGCAATAGTAAAACCATGAAAAATTTTAAATAAACCATGACTTTAGTTAAATTAAAAATGAGGGAAGAGAAACATGCCTTAAACCAAGAAGATGATAGAAAGAAATCACTAAGACAAGCCCCAAAGCAATCCTTTAGCTAAAACCCTAGCTCCCTTGCCCCAAATGCTCTTGAGAGAATTATGAAGTGTTTTGGAATATATCTAAGTGTTAAGGAATAAATAAATGGGTAGATAACCTCCAAAGTATATTAGAAGTCATGGGTCCTAATTAGGGTAAGTAGGAAAATGTCTAGAATGCCCCACTTAAGTCCTTTAAAAACCCATCACAGGGATACGACTGACCCATACGAGTTGTACCCTCCTAATATGATTGGTACCCACCACTAGTATCCAGCCTTACCCTTAGATCAAAAACTGTCCAGCATATGACTTATCCAACAAAGTTGAAACCCGAACATACGATCCGTACCTATGACCCGTATCCTTAGTAGAATGCAATACCAGGAGGATCAAACACTACCCACTATACGAGTCTATGATATGACTCGTACCAAGCCCTATGAATCACATCTCTAAGTCGTACCCATTCTAGTGACCAAAACGATCCCACTAACTAACACTAGTCAACATATGACAGGACCATATCACTCGTTCCCCACCATACTGATCGTACCCTTGAGTCATATTAGGTCCAGAGAACAAACTTCTAGGAAATTTTCTAAGGGATGAAACCTAGGATATTTCAATAGCTGAGGAGCGGAAGATGTTTGATCACTTTGTTAGGATGAGATTGTCACTACCCAAACCAGGTCCTAGCAATGATGGGTATCTCAAGTCCACTGCGGATAGAATACCACCCCTTTTACCTAGATAAAAACATACAATACAGCTAGCAACAGATGATCCAAACATATAACAAGATAGCCAACTCAGAAAAAGAAACGTCAGAATTCTAACAAGATCCCAATCCACAGTAATCCATAAAGCCTCTAAACGAACCAAAACCATTCTAAGTCGGGATATTCCCTCGACGATAGCCAAAAGAGTCAAATAGAAATAGTCTAAGATAAAAATAAAAAAGACTTCAAAATGATAACCCTTCTGGAGAATGGAAGCTCATTACTTCAAAGTTGACTGCTGACAACCCAAAAATCCTATCACTACATAGAAAATATAGAAATGTCTTCGGTTTCTACATCACATCGGGATACGACATTCGGAAATGGTTAGTAGGCTGAGTGCTAGCATGTAACTCAGGGAAGGGATAATAAATGCCAAGTCAAAACCACAGTAAAATCTACATGCGCACATTTTACATACATATATTATAACATGTTGGGGTTTGGAATAAGGTTTAGTATGAAAGTAAAACATAAGCCTAGACTGTGTAGCTCAATCATCATAAAAACACCCATGGGATATATGGGTCCAGATCCCCCAGATGAAAGGCCCAGTGCGTGTTAGCTGCACGAAATAGAGGTATCAAGAAATACCAGGGAATGCCCCAACGCCATATCAATCCACGATACAATTATATGTATAAAGTGTGTTATATGCACACATTCATCAAGACCAACCGTCATATCGAAAAGCATGAGTTTTCAATATTAGTCCCCCCAGGATATCTGCCTTCACGGCTACACAACCCCCTTTAAGTTCATATTAAGAAAAGTTTCACATAACCCTTCCATTTAACCAAGGAATTATCCATTAAGGCACACCATAGGTATTATCATACCCTTTTTCGTACAAGTTTATAATTATGACATCATAATTCCATTAACTTGGGGGACGACCTCGATCCCCTTTTTGCATTAAATTAATGTGAGGGAATACCACCATCCCTTTGTTAACTAAATCAAATTTGGAGGATGCATCGACCCCTTTTTAGTTATCAGTCAACTTAGGGGAACGCCTTGACCCATGAGCTTTCAATTTAATATCAAAACATGGCCAACAAGGCTTTCAAAACCATTTTTCATCCGTTTAACTTTTTATGCAATAATATAGGTGAGTACGTCAAACCATGTGAAAAATCATATTCGAAGCCAATTATACAAGTGGGTTGAGGGAACACAATTTACAAAACCAAATTCTCAAACCAAAATTATCAAATTGGGGGAATGCCTCGACCCCCTTTCCAATTCCCATACCCATGTATCCAATTAGTTCAAAAACCATTGATCAAGTATGAACAGGGCATATAAAATCATAGGAATTCAATTCAAATAACATTCATTCCAAAACCCTCAACCATATCAAAACCTATATTAAAATCCATATGAACAACCGTTTAAATACATGTTTTAATTAAAACAAGTTTAAGGGATGGGTAACATGCTTGAGATATCAAGAATTACAGAGAGAAATCAATCCTTGAAATCTCTAATTGCCAATTCCTTGAGAAACCCTAGTGTTCTTGATCTTGAGATAGAAATAAGTATGTTTTGATTTGCTAAGTGTTGAGAATAGGGTCCCCACTATGCTTTTACATCATGGGTCTTAAGTGGGGAAAGAGGTAAATGTCCAAAGTGCCCTCAATTAAAACACTAAAAATTGTGTCCAGTGACCACAAATCATCTTATGACTCATGAGGACACGTATGACTCATAGGGTCCTAATCCTACAATGGGCAGAATCTTGGACCATCACACTAGTTTGGTCATGAGTCACACCCTATGACTTATGACCACACCATGTGACTTGTTGAACCTAGTTGTGATCAAGACAGAGAGTTTGGTACCAACACTGGTTTGCCTACGAGACGTACCTTATGACTCGAAGTGATCAAATCATAACCAAGGTAGAAACAAAGACAACCTTCACTGGTCACGCTACGACTTGATCCCTACGACCCATAAAGAGACCTTACAACTCTTTTGTTGAGTCGTAACTAGAGTAGTAAGTTTAAAAACTCTGGAATTTTCCAGGGAAAAAAATCTAGGGTGTTGCATTCTCCCCCAGGATCATTCGTCCTCGAATGACGAGTCAAGGCGTCCATTAGCATGATTTAACACAGAAATGCAACAACAATTACCTTTAACAAAGAAAAAAATCAAAGATGTTTAGGAATACACATACCTTAAGCACGATTATCCAAAGCGAGAAATAAGAATGAATATTTGGATTTCATGTCCTCTTTAGCTTTCCAAGTAGCTTCCTCAACCTTATGATTTCTCCATAGGACCTTCACCGAAGCCATATCCTTAGTCCTTAAATGATGAACTTGCCTATCCAAAATCTTAACCAAGACTTCCTCGTAAGATAAGGAATCTGAAATGCCAACACTTTCTAAGGGAACAACCATAGAGGGATCACCCACACACTTCTTCAACATTGAAATATGGGACACCAAATAGATAGAACATAAATTTAGAGGCAATTCCAACTCATAAGCGATATTGCCCACTTTTCTCAAATCAAGCACGGGCCAATATATTGGGGACTGAGCATCCCTTTCTTTCCAAACCTTATCACCCCTTTCATAAGAGACATATTCAAGAACACCCAATCATTAACATCAAATTCCACTTATTTATGCCTTACATCCATGTAGGATATTTAGAGACTTTGAGCAGATTTAAGTCTATCCTGAATCGCCTTCACTTTTTCCATCGCTTGATGAATTAAGCTAGGATGAAACAATCTAGTCTCAGTAACCTCAAACCACACAATATGAGAACGACATCTCCTACTATATAAAGCCTCAAATAGAACCATCTGAATACTAGAATGATAGATTCTATTATGCGCAAAATCTATGAGAGGCAAATGCTCAATCCAAATATCACCAAAGTTAATCACGTAAGCCCTTAGCATATCTTCTAATGTCTGAATGGTCCTCTCCACTTGTCCATTTGTCTGAGGGTGAAAAACGGTGCTAAGGTTCTCCTTAGTTCCCAAAACCCTCAAAAATGACTGCCAAAAGTGAGATAAGAACTATGTATCTTGATCAGATATAATAGAAACAAGAGCAACACGCAACTTGGTAATCTCCTAAATGAAAAGCTTGGCATAATCCTACTCAGAATAATTAGTCCTCATTGGGAAGAAGTGAGAGGACTTAGTCATTCTATCAACGATGACCAAAATTGAATCAAACTGACTTTGAGATAGCAAAAGACTAGTAACAAAGTCCATGTTAATTACTTCCCACTTGCACACGGGCAACTCAATCTCTTGAGACCAACTACCAGGCCTCAAGTGCTCTATCTTCACTTGTTAAAAAACCATACACTTGGCCATAAAATTAGCCATATCTCTCTTCATGTTATTTAACCAATAGATCTCTTTCAAATTATGGTACATCTTTATTTTACCAGGATGGACAGTGTACCTTGTCTCATGATCCTCAAGCAAGATTATTTCCCACAGTCCATCAACATCGGGAACACACAATATACCTTGGTACCTCAAGATACTATCTCTACCAATTTCAAAAGTTATGACCTTCTACTAACCTACATCATCCTTAATCTACATCAAGATATGATCCAAGCCTGCTTCTCCTTCACCTCAGGACCAAGAGATAACTTCACTACCTCTTGCATAATCATACCTCCATTCTCAGAGTCCAAAAGACTAACTCTAAGATTAGCCAAACAATGAATATCCTTTACCAAACATCAATTCTCTTTATCAATATAAGATAAGCTCCCCATGGACCACCTGCTAAGAGAACCAACAACCATATTAGATTTACTTGGGTGATAATGAAGACTCATTTCGTAATCCTTGAGTAACTCAAGCCATCTCTTTTTCCTGAGATTAAACACCTTATGGGTGAACATATACTGCAAGCTCTTATGGTTTGAATATATGTCAACATAAACTCCAAGCAGTGGTGTTGAATCTTCAAAGCAAAGACCACAGCCAGCAACTTCAAATCATGAGTCGGATAATTCTTCTCATACATCTAAAGCTGCCTAGATATATACACCAAAACTTTACCACGCTGCATCAATACACAACCCAGTCCCACATAGGTCACATTGTAATAAACAACAAAATCATCAGTATCCTCGGGTAGGGTTAAAACTAGAGCCAAAGTCAACTTATCTTTCAATTTCTCAAAACTAGCCTCACAAGAATCAAACCAAAGAAACTTCACCTTTTTCTAAGTCAACTTAGTCAACGAAGTAGCAATCAAAGAGAGACTTTCCACTTACCTTCTATAATACCCAACTAAATCCAAGAAGCTCTAAATATTGGTTGGAGTCGTGGGCCTAGGCTTCCTCTTAACCCTCAACTTTTTATACATCTACTATGATACACTCACTAGAAACAACATAACCAAGGAAGATTACAATATTTAACCAGAACTCATACTTCGAAAACTTAGCATACAATCATTGAATGTTAAGAGTCTAGAACACTATTCGGAGATGATTTACATGATCATCCTCACTCTTAGAATATACCAAGATGTCATTGATAAACACAATGATGAATAAGTCCAAAAAATAACAGAAAACCCAGTTCATGAGATCCATAAATGCTGTCAGAGCATTAGTTAACCCAAAAGACATAACTAATAACTCATAGTAGTTGTACTGAGTTTGGAAAGTAGTCTTAGGGGTATCCACCTCCTTAATCTACAACTGATGATAACCTGACTAGAGATCAATCTTAGAAAAGTACTTAGCACCCTAAAGATGGTCAAATAACTCATCAATCCTAGGGAGAGGATACTTATTCTTCATAATTACCTTATTTAACTATCGATAGTCTATGCACAAGAAAATGAACCATCCTTCTTACGCATGAAAAGAATAGGAGAATCCCATAAAGAAATACTAAAGGGAATAAAACCCCTATCAAGAAGATATTTTAACCATTCCATGGGTTTTTTCAACTCAGCTAGAGCCATTCTGTAAGGGGATAGAGATAAGACAGGTATCTAGAAGAAGATTAATCCTAAAGTCTATTTTCATATCAGGGGAAATATAAGGAAAATAATCAAGAAACACTTTAGGAAACTTCTTGACAATAAAAAGAATTGCAAAGAAGGGCCCTCAAAATTAGAATCCTTAAACTAAACTAGATGATATAAATACCCTTTGGAAATCAATTCCCATTCCTCGTAACACTCATATAAAACATACTTCAACTAATAAGCGACAAACTTTACACTCTTAGAGTCAGAAGCATGCATTATTTGATAAGACTTTTCCATCTCATATATGAACTCTCATCTATGAACCATTATGGATCCTTCTTAACCTTGGTAGAAGTGTAAGTCAGAGAACTCAACCTTGTGAACTGACCAACCCTTATGGCCTTAGAAGAAGGAGTAATATGAGCAACACCCTCAAACTGGTATGACTGGAAGGCCATCAATAGAGTAAGAAAATGAATCGGCTGGCGAAACTCAATAATAGACACATCCCCTTGAGGTGTTGGGGAAGAAGTAGCATCAGCCTGAGGAGACCAAAGAGGACTAGTAAGGACATGTAGAATTCCATGGGGGCAATTAGAAATAGGGACCTTGGCTCGGGTATGTACCCCATAAGTAGGACGAGCTCCATCCACGTTGTTCTCAGGTAGGATAAAAGAGTTTTTACGAACATTAGACTTTCAAGAAGGCATGATCTGAAATACGAAAAAACTAAATTAAAGGAGATTTCAACCTTATAGTCTATACAATTTGAAAGTCAAACACAAGAAAGGAAAACATTCTTAAATGCCTCGTAGCCTCTCTCTTATAAGTGTGACATGCTACATATCCATAAAAGAAACTTTATTTGACATGGTTTTATGGACACCCAATTGACCATGAACCTAGGGCTCTAATACCAACTTGTCACGACTAAAACCAGGGCCAATCCGTGATGGATATCTCAAGTCCACTGAGGATCGGAGACCAACCCCTTTACATATCTAAAAAACACACAATACAACTAAAAGTGGATGAATTCAAAACACATAATAATATAGGTAACTCAGAAAAAGAAACTTCAGAATTCTAACAATATCCTAATCCACCGTAATCCACAAAACCTCTAAACGAAACAAAATTATTCTAAGTTAGGAAATGCCACTGATGATAGCCAAAAGAGTTAAATAGAAATAGTCTAAGATAAAAATAAAACAAAACTTCAAAATGATATCTCTTTTGGATAATGAAATCTCACCAATTCAAAGCTGTCTGGGACAACCCAAAAATCCTATCACTGCACAGGAAAAGTAAAAGTGTCTCCAATTCTTGCATAGCATGGGGATACAAAATTCGGATACGGTTAGTGGGGTGAGCTCAAGCATGTAACTTAGGGAAGAAATAAAATAATGTCAAGTCAAAACCACAGTAAAATCCACATGTGCATATTATACTTATATATCTGTATAGCATGTCGGGGTAGGGAACAAGGTTTAGCATGGAATTAAAACATTAGCCTGGATTGTGTAGCTCAACTATAATGAAAATACCCATGGGCTATATGGGTCTATATCTTCCTGATAAAAGAGCCCTAGTGCGTGTTTGCCATACGAACTGGAAGTATTAAAGACCAGGGAATCCCTCAACCCTATTTCAATCCAGGATATTATATGTATAAATTGTGTCAGATGCACATAATCATCAATTTCAACCCTCACGTCGACAAACGTGAGTTTTTAGTATCAGTCCCATCCAAAATATCCACCTTCACAACCTAGCTACACAACCCCCTTTAAGCTCATATTAAAATAAGTTTATCATAAACATTCCATTTAAATAAGGAATTATCCATTAAGGCATACCATAAGTATCTTCATACCCTTACGCTTGAAAGCTTATAATTATTCTATCACAATTCCATTAACTTGGGGGAATGCCTCATTCCCTTTGTTCATTAATTCAATGTGGGGGAATTCCACAATGCCCTTTGTTTATTAGATCAAATTTAGGGAATGGCTCAACCCTTTTTAGTTATCAAATCAACTCAGGGGAATGCCTCGACCCTCGAGCTTTCAATTTAATATCAAAACATGGCCAAAAAGGCTTACAAAACCATTTTTCATCCATTTAACCTTTTATACAATGTAATAATATAGGTGAGTAAGTCAAACCATGTGACAAATCATATTTGAATCCAATTACATAAGTGGATTGAGGGAACACAATTTACAAAACCAAATTTCAAACCAAAATCGTTAAATTGGGGGAATGACTTTGCCCTCCAATTACATAAGTGGATTGAGGGAACACAATTTACAAAACCAAATTTCAAACCAAAATCGTTAAATTGGGGGAATGACTTTGCCCCCTTTCCAATTCCTATACCCATGCACCCAAATTAGTTCAAAAACCATTGATAAAGCATGCATAATGCATATAAATTCATAAGAATTTAATTCAAACAACATTCATTCCAAAATCCTCAACCATATCAAAACCCATATTCCAATCCACATGAATAACCGTTTAAATACATGCTTTAAGTAAAACAAGTTTAAAGAATGAGTAACATGCCTAAGATATCAAGAATTACGGAGAGAAATCAACCCTTGAAATCTCTAATTAACAATTCCTTGACAAACCCTAGTGTTCTTGACTTAGGGATTTGAGATAGGAATAAGTATGTTTTGATTTTCTTTTAAGTTGTGGGTCTTAAGTGGGAAAGAGGGAAATATCCAAAGTGCTTTAATTAAAATTTTAAAAATTATTGCAAGTGACTACATGTCACCTTATGACTCGTGAGACATAGTACGACTTGTAGGTTCCTAATAGTACCCTAGAAAGAAGCTTAGACCATCACACTGGTTTGGTCACAAGTCATACCCTATGACTCATGACCATACCATATGAATCGTTGAGCCTAGTCGTGATCAAGGAAGATAGTTTGGCAATAATACTGGTTTGCCTATGAGTCATACCTTATGACTCATAATGAGTCCTTACGACTCAAAATGATTAAATCTTAACCAAGCCAGAAACAAAGACAACTTTCACTGGTCACCCTACAACTATATACCAACGACTCGTAAGGAGACCTTATGACTCATTTAGTGAGTCATAATCAGGGAAGTGAGTTGAAAAACTTAGTAATTTTACAGGACCATAATTTGAGATGTTGCAGAGACCTTCTCTATTTTCTAATGCTATCTAGGAGGATGCTTATGAGTTTTGGGTTACATTTAGAATGATTATTCACCTTTATTATTTTGTGTTTATATGGGAGGCATTCTGGAATAGTTACATTATAAACTATGACTCAAATTACCATACTAGAGCCAAACTAATATGATTCAAACTATGAAGAGACAAAATTTAAAAAAAAAAAGAAGAGGAAATACATATGTAAGAGTATTTTGATACTATTTGGAAGTCCTATCCTTTGCTACTTTCTAACCAGGTTATCCAAACTTGGAATGGAAGTCTGTTCTATTTTCAGACAACCCCACAAATACATAAATACTTGCGATTAATTAAAAACTTCTAATAGAAGAATTATGCCTAATTAATATTACTCACAATGTGTCAAATGATAACCCTGACATCATCCTGAAGGTTCACTTGTTGAATCTTAAAGCAATGACTATTTTTCAACTACATATGTTGAAAAATGAGCATTTACTAATTTTTCACATTCTTGTTGCAAGGAAAGAAAGTTGGAACATCATTAAGTTATTGTTGTTGAATCTACTAAAGGATGAATGAACAACACAATATGACAAAACCATCAAGAATAAGAAAATAATGTGCAACGTATATCTCTATAAATGTCACACTCTGAGCCTCGAGCTTGGATGTAACTGACAACCTAGACCATTAATGGCCCGAGTGAATCACCTGGTAGACAACATGATTATTCAACTGACACACATAAATATAACGTAAAACTAAGTAAAACATAAACACGTTTCCTTGAAGAAAAGGATTTCGTCAATGTTAATCAAAACCAATATAATGTATTAATAAGAAAGATTTGTCATGTCGACCAAAGTCTGAAGCAACAATATCTAATTGATATCTAACATAGTTGATGAAGCCTCCACTTAGTAGCAATGTTTGTTGGGACAAGGACCTAACATACCTTATTAATTGAGCTAGACAAAATATACAAATCTAAGATTCCAGAAAATATGGAAGGCTCGCCAATAATTGATCTGCTAATATTGCATTGAACCACAAGCATATGTTCTTGAATATGCATCATGAAATGATGTCGCGCCAAATGCATCAATATAATGAATATATGGAATATAAAATTAGGAAGGGAGGAAATCACATGATACATCTATGAAATTGAAACAATAGACTTATAACAAAAGGATGTGAAACAACATAGACATGAATCATCAACCCTGAAGGTAGGATACCTATTAGCACCGTTAATTAACTATTAAACCAGATAGTATAACCGACATAAATATATAAATACACTACGAGCTATATAACACGACTCGAACTAGGGCCTTGTAGTAATGAGCATCCCAAGTCCAACCAAGACTGGAACCACCCCATTACCTAACCCAAACAACCTACGCATATCCCAAGTCGGATAAATTCTGAATATGTAACAAGATAGCATTATTGCATAATCTAAGACTCCAGGATAGGTCTATATCTATGACCACCCAAACGAGTCTAATCGTTTGATACCCAATCGATAACCAATATCAACCAAACCATAACTATATAAGTTCCATAATAATCATATATAATCCTAAAATAAAAGAGGATGGGACAACAACCAATCCTGTCAACCAGTGTTGGCCCCAATACCAATACCAAAACTAAGACTAACACCAACACCGATCCCGCCCATACTAACCCATAGTAGTTCCACAAAAGCCTCTAACCAAAAGAATACCGAAATTCAATTAGGACATGCCCCCAACCATAGCCAAAACCAATATCCAAAAATAAACCAAAGTATAAAATAACATCCATGAAGTTGAGCCTTCTGGAATCATGGAAGCTCACCACTTTAATCTAATAGTTGATCCCGAAGTCCAATTTCTAAGTAGGAGGAGTAGCACGAATGATTCCTGAATTACGTGGGGATACAACCGCCCAAAGATGGGTTAGCGGGTGAACGTTAGTATGAACTCAACATAAGGATAAAATATTGCCATTCAATAAAACCAAGTAAACCATCCATATGAATATAAACCATACATAATACATATATATATATAACTATGCCGGGAAAGGGAACCAGATTTAGCATGCATTTGAAACCATTAACCTGGATATGTGTAGCTTAACTGTCCTTAACCACCCACGGGTTATATGGGTCCAGTGTAACCCCTTAAATGAGCCATGATATATGTAGCCGCATAAATTAGAGATACCACAAGAGTAAGGGATTCCCAAGTACCCTCACTCCATATGATATATATGTATAATGTACTTAGAGAATTCCTGCGTACCTCATAGTATCATAAAAGGGTCACCATGCCCTACCCTTCATGTCATCAAACATGAGTTTCCAGTGTTTGTTCATTAAACTTCCACCTTCATAGTTATATATCACACCCTGCCATTATTTCCCAATTCAAACCGTTTCAAACCAGACCATTATTCCATTAATATTAACCAAGGGTATACATAGTGGTATCATCATACCGACTATAACTTACAAGTATTGTCCTTAGCCAAATCTTTTTGAGATCAAGGGATTCCTATGTACCCATAGATCACATTATCTAATTGACTTGGGGGAGTCCTATTTACCCCATAAGTGTTCCATTGTTTTGATTACTTGGGGGGTCCTATTGTATCTCATAAGAATAATTATTAAACCCAAAACCATTCTATTTTGACTATTCTAAACCATTTAACCATTTAGAGTTCCATTACCAAGTTTAAACTACGCATAAGTTCCATTAAAATCCAACAATGTAGTGAAAATATTCTCATAGACATTTTATCAAACACATTGGGGGCATAATATTTTCAAAACCAAAACCAATTGCCAAATAACCATTCCCATGCAACCAATTATTGAAAATCACCATTAAAGCATATAAAACTATAATTAAAACATAGGAAAACCATAAACAAGCATTTATAACCCAAAACTCCAAATCATATTTGAAAAACCAAAATCATACAATAATCAAACCATGTAAACAATGTATAAAACCATACCTTTAATTGGAATTAATAATGTGGGAAGAAAACATGCCTTAAACTAAGAAGATGATGGAGAAAAACAACGATTACAAGACCCAAATTAGTCCTTAAGATGACACCCTGGCTTTCCTTGCCCAAGAACTTTAGAGAGGATTAGAGAATATTTTTTGAAGTGTTAAAGAATAGAATAATAGGGTAAATAACCTCCAAAGTGAGTTAAAATTCATTGGGCTTTATTAGGTTTAGTGGAAAAATGTCCAGATTGTCCTTGCTTAAACTGTACCAAAATCATATCAGAGGGATACGACTATCCATACCAGTCGTACCCTCCAATACGAGTGGTACCCACCACTCGTACCCAAGGCTATCTCCCTTAGACCCAACACTGTCTAAGGTATGACTCATCCTAGCCCAAGTCATATTCATGCATAAAACTGGTACCCATGATTTGTACCCCTGACAGAATAAAATTTAAAAAAGATTGAACACTGCCCACATGCACATATGGTGACTACTATAATTTCTTGGGATCAGTTTAGTTATGATTATTTATATTTATTTTCATTACTTCTTATATGTTCCACCGACTTATGAGGGTATGGTTTGGTTAATTGTCTTCTTTAGTGTGCCTAATGGGCTTATGGGGCCCAAGTTAGGTTATGTTTGATTTGTCTGTTGTTACTACATTACTTATTTTCTGTATTGCTTATATTTATTCCCTTACAATGTTTGTGTAGCTTGGTAGTTGCTTACCATTCTACCCCTATCTACTGATGACTTTAATTACGCCTTCGCATTGTAGTTATACCTTTTCTATATTGAGCTTAGTTGGCCGATGATGCCTACTAAGTACCCGTTGCTTTGGTACTCATACTATACTTCTGTATCTTTTTCTTGATGTAGATTTGAGAAGTTGCAGCTGGCATTAACATGATTTCTACATTTCAGTACTGATTCAAAGCAGGGTGAGCTTACTGTCGTTTGAGGTTGTTCCTCATCTATATACTTCAGTTTAGTCTTTTGTACTTGAGACTACTTGTATATATTGTATATATATTTTGAATTCTATTTAGTACTTTAGGTATCTCTTATAGTTGCTGTAGTACCGAACTTACCAAGTCTTGGGAGAGATTCATTTGCCTATTTTGTCCTTTTATTTCTCTCATTTTAATATATAGTATATGTTTCATTTCTATTTGTCACTTGTTATTTCTACTGCAATCATTCTACGTGATCTTTTCTAATTTCTGGATGTTTGCTCTTTACCTATTATTTTGGGCTATGGCTTGGCTTGCCTACTGGGGGATAAGGTAGGCGTCATCACGACTTGATAAAATCAAGTCGTGACACCTAATAGTTGTTCTCTCATAGTTTTATCTGTTTAGGTGTACTCCTAGCAAGTCTTTGCAATATACAAACTTGGAGAGTGGGATAATAGTTCCCTCTTCAATGACATCTTGAATGAAATGAAATCTGACATTAGTGTGTGTGGTGCGCTCATGAAATCTTTGATCTTTAATCAAATGAATAGAACTTTGACTATCACATCTTACAGTTGATTCTGGATAAACCAAAATCAATTCTGCCACCAAACATTTTAATTAAATAGCTTTTTCCACTGCCTCCATTGCTTTCATATATTCTGCCTATATTGTAAACAAAGTGGCAATTAACTGTAAAGTTGATTTTCAAGTAACGATACCACCAACGAGGGTAAAGATGATCCAGTGGTGGGCACCCTTCTTTTAAGAACCCTGCATAGTCAAAATTGACATAACTGAGAACTAAAATACGTTCATTTTTTTTGAAAGGTTAGGCCAACATTGGAAGCTCTTTTGAGATATCTCGGTGTCCACTTGAAAACTTACTAATGCCTCTTTCCTAGGTTTTCTATGTACCTGCTTACCACACTAACAGATTGAACAATATCTGGATTTATGCATACCACAGTATATAATGCTACCAACTATAATAGCATAAGAAACCTTTGGCATATTGATGTGAAACAAGAAACTAAGAACAAATAGAATTTAAAGATAGAAATTCAAGAAAGATAGCACAATTAGATTCAAATAATTAAAAGATAAAATGGTGAAACTAACCAAAAAACCACTTGATTGGAAAATAAAAGAACCTAATCTATTAGACTCCTTAAGAAGGTAGGAACCTTACTTTTAAATTCTAGGACAAATGTTGAAAATCAACAAAAAGGGTTTCTAACTCTCAAAGGAGGCACAATTTTTGAATATTCAAAAATTAATTGTACAACCCTAATAGCTAACTATTTATTCAAAGGGTTAAAGAAAGATAAGGAAAACCAAATTTTCCCTCATTTAAATTACAAGATAATTTAAATGGTAGACACTTATATATATTAAATATCTTCAAGTCTTCCATGTTGAAATCTTTCAAAGACCTACTTGGGGTAGTGTCATTTTGATGTACATCACATATGCTCTACCTCATCCTCAGACTGAGGCATTTGTAACTTGAAAGTTTAAAATGATGAGCTAATGGTGTATTTATAGGCTTGCTCATACGCATATTGAATCTCTCAAGAACATATTCAATGTACCTTTTTGAGAAAGATGTACAACCCTGCCTTCTCTTGAAATATCTATTCCAAGGATTTTCTTTACAGCTCCCAAATCCTTCATCTTAAATTCCTTGTTCAATAGTTTCTTTAAAGTATTTAGATATATGATATTTCTTGTAGCAATAAGTATATCATAAACATACAATAGTAAATAAATCATAGAGTTACTAGACATCTTCTTGTGATACACATAACTATCAGATGCATTCTTTTGAGAATACATGTGTAGTCATGAATACATCAAACCTTGTACCACTATCTAGGGGACTTTTTGAAACCATACAAATACTTCTTCATTTGGTATACAAGATCTTTTTTCCCTCAACTAGGAAGTCTTCAGGTTGATCCATATAGATTGTCTCTTCTAGATCACCATGTAAGAAAACAATTTTGATATCAAGCTATTAAAGCTCCAAATAAAATTGGGCAACCAATAATAGTGGCATATGAATTGAGGTATGTTTTATGACTAGAGAGAAGATCTCATTGTAGCTAATTTCCTCTTTCTGACTGAAAACCTTTCCAACCAATCTCTCCTCGAACCTACATCTTTAACTTCTGAAATTTCCTCTTTCTTTTCATAGACTCATTTAGATCCAAATGTCCTCTTTCTCTTTGTACTTTCAATTAGGACTCATGTGTAATTTTTGTTAGGATACTTTATATCTTTTATTATGTCTAACCTCCACTGTGTAGCATCCTTACAGGAAGTTGCTTAAATATATGAGGAGGGCTCAAGATCCTTAATTTCTTGTTCTATAGATATGAATGCATATGCAATTAGATTTTCTTTCTCTATAAGGCTTTCCTATTTCTGTATCAGCCTTTTATTCCTTCCCTTCATAATTATGTATGGTTAATTAATAGTAAGTTCTTTAAAATTTATATCTTTTCTCTTATCAACATGAGTCTCTTGATCCTTTTCCTTTGTAAGCTCCATCGATATATCCACCTGCTCATTATTCTCATTTCTTGATAACTCTATAGAACCTTTACAAGGATCAAGTACAAAATATTTACCAAAGATAACATCTCTACTAACTACAAATTTGAGTAAAGAAAATCACCAAAGTTTGTACCCTTTTACCCATCCACATACCCTAAAAATATGACCTTTCTAGATCTTGGTTCAAACTTTCCTTTATTAACATTATAATAATTTGGAAACCCAAATACTCGTAAGTATGAATAGTTAGAGAGTTCACTTGACCATACCTTATTTGGAGTTTTAAATTAAATAATTGATACCAGAGATCGATTGATAATATAAGAAGTAATGTAAACTGCTTCAGCCTACAACGCTTCAAAAATTTTAGCTTATAGGTATGCACACTGAGCCTTTACAAGAAGAGTTTTGTTCATCCTCTCTACAACTCCATTATGTAGTGTTTATTCTTGGTCATTTTATGTCTTGAGATCCCATGAACCTTGCCGAAATAATTGAACTCCATATTGCTAAAGTCTAAGCCATTGACTGTGTGAAGATACTTGATTTTTTGATCTATTTAATTCTTAACAAATATCTCTCTCCTTAAATGCTTTAAAAGAATCATTTTTCCCTCAATAAATAAACCCAAATCTTTCATGAAAAATTATTAAAAAATATGAGAAGATACCTCTTTCCATCTTTGATGGAACTTTAGTGGACCCTATAAATTTGAATAGATGTAGTCTAGCACCCCTTTTATCTTGAGCTTGCCTGTGCTGAACCTAAATTTCTTATGTTTCCTAGGATGTAGTTCTCATAAATTCAAGTGTGTTGATTTCTCACCATTCATAAGGTTTTGGTTGCTCAGCATCTCCAATCCTTGTGCACTCATATGACCCAGTCACATGTGCCATAATCTTTTCTTGTAATTATTTGATATCTACACTGTAGAGGTATTAACAAACCCAACAATTGTGATTGTACTTCCTGCCAGTGTGTAAAGGCCATCCTCCATCTTGGCGTTCAGCATGGCTACATGAGTTTTAGTCACCTTTCTATTTACTCCTTCACTCATTTACTAAAACCTTGATTATCCAGAGTACCCAAGGAAATCAAATTTTTCTTTAGACATGAATATATAAGATAAATATAATAGTACTCATGACTCCATCATGGAAGCATACCTAAACTGAACCAATGCCAACTATTTTACAAGTTGCGTTATTGCCCATTATTATGGTACCTCCACTTTTTTTTATAGTTGTTGAACCAATCTCTTTGGAATGTCATATGCAGATTACAACTACAATCTAGTACCCATTTGTTGCCATAGACTCCACTATTGCATAATGGTCTAAGTATATATTGATTATTAGAATCATGAACTTATTCAACAATGCAAGCACTCGCCTTTTCTTTGGACTTTGACGTTGGGAAATTTTATTCAAAGTGCCTTTTCTTGTGACAGCCCCAACACTGCATATGTCTTGTTTAGAGGAAACTTTGACTTGTACTTTGGTTTGCTCTCTCCCTGTGGCTAGTATAGCCTATCACGAAGAGCCCACTAGATTCATTATTTTTGTTTCCTTCAAAATGTTTTCCATATCACAAGAGTTATGTGCTTCCACACTTGCTCAAAAGTAATAGGATTCTTGCTATATATTATTGAATTCTCAATATCACGATAATTTGAAGTTAATAAAACTAAAAAAGCAAATACAAGTGTCTCTTTATTCCTTTTAATTTTGACACTCTATATGTCCATGAAAAGGTTACTGAACGCATCTAGATGGACTAGCAATAAATTAGCTGACTCCATCTTAAGTGTGTGGAGACGTCATTGTAATAACATACCTATTATCACCGACTAGTCCTAGTAAAGCCCTTCGATCCTGTCCCATAACTCTTTGTTAGTCTCTTCGGTACCTATACTCACTTCACAAAGCACGTTAGGTGTAATGGACAATTGGATGCCACTCAATGCATCGCCTTCAATATTCTCCTTGTTGGAATCTGATTTACCATTGGGGTACCTTTCATTAATAACATAGATTGAACCTTCCCTCCACTGTATCACCATCATCTAGATATTTCAAATATTGAAATTATTACTACCACTAAATCTATTAATTTCAAACTTCATAGAACTCAATGTTACTTGTTCTTTCTCTTCTACTATGAATAATATTTGAAAATACAGAAAACACAAATAATTCTTTTCTGAAGTAGAAGTTCAGGTTGTGCTACAACCACAGAGCATACTCAGATAGAACCTTGACTCAGATAGCAATTATTAATGGAAACGTGAAATAAAGAATAAGAGATTTTGTAAGATTTAATGTAGTTTGGATCAGAATGATCCTACATCCACCAGATAACAACCACCATTATATTATTAACAAAGAAAGGGAAGAGATCCCAAATACACCTAAGAGAATTACTCTCTCAACTCTCTATTTTAAGGGAAGAGATCCCAAGTACACCTAAGAGAATTTCTCTCTCAACTCGCTAATCTTTTCATGTATTTAACGATAAATTTTTGGATGGTTTCAACAATGAAGAGTGTCATACTTTTATAGATGGCCACATTTAGCCTCCAAGCACAAACTAAGAAAAGAAAAAATAAATACAAAATTTATCCTTCACAAATTTTTTCTTGCTCTCCAAATTCATTTCCTAGACAAGTAAATTCACACATGAAATTTTCTTCCACATGGGTTTGACCCCACAAAAACAACTAAACCAACTCTTTTAGGAACCTTATGTGATTTAGTTCCCCTAAATCCCAAAGCAACAATGTATCCTCATCAATATGGAGGATTTGAGTTCATGTGGAACAACATTTCTGGACATATAAATCTCAAGATGCTGCAAGATCCCTTATCTGATAACAAGGGGGATGCATAATCTCACATTCACCTGGCATCAGAAAAACCTGACTCACCATAGTATTTTTTCAATCATTTCTAAAGTTTTTTCTAAAGTGTTGGCCTATAATAATAGCTTCATCTATCTTTCTTCTTAAATGGGAAGGCGAGTTCTAGAAATAGAAGGTGGAAATTCCCTTCCATAATTTTAGCAAGGCTTCTAACATGCACCTTTATTGAAAAACCATGACCCTATCAAAAAAATTTATCAGCTCATCGATGAAGCTTGTTACTCCACAAGATAGTCTTGGCTATAATCTCTAATCCAATAAGTACTTTATTAAGCTGTGGTGCAATGCAAACCACTTGTGGACAAGATGTTGAGTAGAATAACCAGTTAGACAACAAGATTCTTATCTTATGCTGGGAGGACCCAATTGATAAAGAGTGTCCTATTGGCAATACAAACTTTCTAGTCACAAATTATATGTCAACCTAAGAAGATTATACAGGTAATAAAGGGTATTTGCAAAAGATTCATGTGGACAGGATCTATCGAATATTCAAAGAAAGCCTTGATTGCTTGGAAAAAGTTATGTTATCCCAAATCTAATGGTGGTTTAAACTTATTGGATGTCAACACATGGAACAAATCAGCTATAGGTAAGTGTCTGTGGAATCTATGTAAAAAGAACGATAAGCTATGGGTGGAGTGGATCCATTTATACTATGGGAAAAGAAGAAGGATGGGGCGTACAGGCTAAGCAGGCTTCCTGGATAGTGAAATGGATTCTTAAGGCTCATAAATACTTCTAGGAAGACGGGTATGATGATGATACAATATTGTCCATGAATAAGTACTCTATCAGGAAGGTTTATATACAGATGAGTGGTGATATGGCTCAAGTAGAATGGAGGAAATTGGTTTGGTCCAACTATGGGGCACCCAAATGGCTATTCATACTATACCTGGCACTAAATAGATGACTAGCCACTAAAATTAGATTGGCAAAGTGGGGTCTAGTAGATAATCTAACCTATCCTCTATGTCAAGAAAATGATGAGGAGGAACAACACCTTTTTTTTGAGTGTACCTATACGACAAGTATTTGGGACTAGCTGCTAAGTTGTAAGGAATTAGTAGGATTAGTAGGAAATGGCAAGATAAAATTCAATGGGCATTACAGTATATGAAAAGCAGTGGTAGTACTGCACAGATCTTTAATATGGATAGAATGCAATACAAAGGTGTTTCAACACAAGCAGTGGCCAACTTATGTCTTAGTCAGGCAAATTATCTAGGATGTGTATGGTCGAGGAATCCATCAAGCCAAATTAGCCCAGAAATTACTTGATCTTAATGTGTTACCTTTGATATAAGTAGTTTTGATATAGGTTAGTCTTATGCATACAGTAAACCATGGGACTTTTGTTTATGGTTACTGAACTCCCTCTTATGTACTGCTCAGTAGGTAAATAAAATATTTTACTTACCAAAAAAAACTTGGAAACTTCATCCCCCCAAAATTTCAATCTATCCCTGAGGAGGGTGAGGACACATTTATAAATTTTGACTCTCTTAGGTCCTTGTATTTGCAAAATTATGACAAATAAATTAGTCCTTCGGCAAATAGGAATCTTCATTTCTCTACAACGATGACTTTTACCAATACTACCCCTACAATGAAGATGGAATATAGTGAGAATCGAGCAGACCATAAGGGTAAACCACTATATTATATTCTGGTAACTAAAAAACAAGGTAATATCTCTATGAGTATTGTTGAGGATGATATACGAAGTTGAGTAGAGTATTGAAAGTTTGCATTGATAGGTTTTATGATGGGTGACATCCCTTATTTGAAATTTATTGAGGCTTACATTTTGCATTCCTGGAATTGTGTTGCAAAACCTTAAGTGTTGTGTCATGATGATGGGTATTTTATCTTCAGATTTAATTCAGCTGAAGAGTGTGACAAAGTGTTAATGGAGTGTGGGGGCATATACCTTCCATAACAAACTATTTATTGTTCAAACTTGGGACATATATTTTGAGTTTAACCAAGACTGCATTACTACCATCCCACTATGGGTTACTTTCTTAGGCTTCCGATTGGATATTGGTCTTGTAAAGATCTCAACAAAGTTTCTAGTTCCATAAGAAAACCTAAACACACTAAACAATTCACTGCTAGCATAGAAACAAATTCATATGCACAGGTTTTAGTGGAAACAAATATAGAAAAACCTTTAATTGATACCACTAAGATAAGTAATCCAACTAGTATATGCCAACAACCTCTAGAGTATGAGTAGCGCCCAAAATATTATGGAAATTTTCTAAAATTTGGCCATATCTCTAAGGATGTAGATCAATAAAAGAAAATTTTATGAAAGAAGAGGAGAAATTTAGGAAGGTGCCAAAGAAAAGGAGATGAAATAGACGTAGGAAGAGGCCCCAAAGTCAGCAACGACAGAGTATAGATGAGGTACAAAAACGTCTGATAAAGAACTAATTACCAAGCCTAGCTCTTTGCGAGGATTAACTGGTGAGGTGAGAATCAAGGACAATCTAGTACAGTAAGGACAATACTAACCAATTTTCCCCTCTAATACATATACCAGCTAATGATGTACTTCTAGGGCTACCTGGAGAGGCCCTAAATATATGATTATATCTATTCGGAACATCAAGGGTCTAAATTAGACCTTGAAACAAAACAAAAGGTGAAGCTCTTTTTGAGAAAGCATAAGATCTATGTTTGGTCGCTTGGAATCCAGAGTAAAGAAAAACAAGGCTGCTGATATTCTGAAGAAGCTTGTGGAAGGATGGAATACTTGCTGCAACTACATAATGGCCCCAAATAGGAGAATATGGGTATTCTGGCAGTTATATTTGTGAGTTTCTATAATATTGGTCAAAGAGCAGTTTATCCATTGTCTTGTGAGTGATGCTACTGGCACCTATGTCACTATTATATATGCAAAAAATAATATGCAGGAAAGGATAGACTGTGGAGTGATCTAAAATTATTGGGAAATTCTATTTAGGAACCTTGACTCCTGAATGGTGATTTTAATATTATTTTATCCTCTGATGATATATTAGGCGCTGCAAATTACTTAGCTGGAAACTCAGTATTTTAGGGACTATATAGATCACCTCCATTTAACATCCCTGAATGCAAAAGGTTGCTACTACACCTTTTGTAACAAACAACAGCAGGATCACCAAGTATACTCAAAGATTGATCGGGTATTAGAGAACTACTACTGGTGCAAACCTGTGGGACTATTGAGGCTGATTTTCTCCCTTCATGGATATCTGATCACTCCCCCATCTTTATCTATCATAATTCTCAGCAACTGTCTAGACCAAAGCTTTTCAAACTCTATAATACTGTAATGGAGCACTAGAAATTCCCTGAGATTGTAGCATCCACATGGAGAAAGTATTTCCCTAGCACACACATGTACAAGCCGAGTCAAAACTTAAAGCGCTAAATATGATATGCAGAATCTGAACTCTTACCTTGCACTTATGCTCATAGCATCCAAAAAAATAGAGAAAAGTTGGACATCACACAGAGTAGGTTTGCAACCCATGAACCAGGAGTTGATCTTTGAAGAGAAGCAACTTCTTTAAGATTTTCATCACTGGAGTCTAGTAGAGCAGAAAGTGCTTAGGCAGAAGTCTAGGGCACTATGGATTAAATATGGTGATGTTAATTCCAAGTACTTCCATTTTTAATACAGAATTAGAGCCAGTAGAAACAACATATATTCTATATATGACACTGCAAGTAACAAGATAATTGATGTTATAGTTATTGAGAACGAGTTCATTGGCTTCTTTTCAGGTCTTATGGGTGCATCTGCAACTAAACTTCCATGTCCTAACTCTATGGTGGTCAAAGTGGTCCATTCTTATCACACCCATAGAAACTTGAGCTCATATAATTTATTATTGTCTTAGGTTCTTTGAAGAGTTAGCTGATAGAAAAATCACCAGGGGTTGATAGTTTTCCAGTGGAATTCTTTATTGGACAATGAAGCAATGTCAAGTATAATATGCTAATGGCAGTAACAAAATTTTTTTAAATCAGTAAAGATGTTGAAATCCCTCAGCTGCACTGTAGTAACTTTGGTCCAAATGTGCTAATCCTACTATGGTCAAGGATTTTAGACCTATTTCCTATTATACTACATTTTATGAACTGATCACTAAGATCCTGACAAATAGGATTAAAAATTTAATAGGTACTATTATAGGGCCATCTCAATAAGATTTTATTGAACGAAGAAACATCATTGATAACATACTTTTTGGCCACAAACTTTTCAAATGGTACTTTAGAAAAGGACTTTCTCCAAGATGTGCGTTAAAAGTAGACCTTAAGAATGCATATGGCTTTACTGGGTAGTGCTTTCTTAAGAGTATGCTAGCTGAGTTGGGTTTTCTATAAAATTTATCACTTGGGTCATGGAATGTGTTTGTTTAGTTTCTCACTCCTTAGTGTTAAATGGGGTCCTTACTAAACTTTTTAGGGAAAGAGAGGTATAAGGCAAGGTGGCCCTATGTCACCTTACATTTTTTGATAGCCATGGAGTACCTAAATAGGGAATTGAACAGTTTAGATAAGCACCAAGGTTTTCAATACCACCCCAGGTGAAAAAAACATGGGGTCAAGAACATATGCTTTGTAGATGGCTAACTCATATTCTGCAAAGCTGATCATGCCTCAAGCACTCTACTTTATGAGGCTTTAAAAAGGTTTTCTACTATATTCGGGTTACAATCTACCATTGACAAGAGTTCTACATAATTTTCTAGAACAAAGCTATAGGTGAAATAAATAATTCTTGATTGTCTGGGCTATAATATAGGGAGGTTGTCTTTTAAATACCTTTGAGTTCCTCTATCCTCAAAGAAGCTCATATTTGACCAGTGTTTACCACTAGTGGATAAAGTTATTGAGAAAATAAAATGCTGGAGTGCTAAACTATTATCTTATACGGGTAGACTTTAGTTGATTACATCTGTAGTTTTTGGTGTTTAGAGTTATTGGGAATAGATCTTTCTATTACCAAAAAATATCATGAAAATGATAATTGGTACGTGTAGAGTGTTTCTATGTACTGTTACTATTTTGACATCAAAGAAAGTACTTGTGTCTTGGGAAAAGATATGCCTCCAAAAGTCTGCGGGTGGGTTAAATGTCCTAAACCTCTACATGTGGAAAAATCATTTAGTCACAAAGCAACTCTAGGATCTAGTAGAAAATAAAGATTGTTTGTCGATTAAATGGGTCCATGATTATTAATTTGAAACTGGCTCTATGGAGAGTTATGGTAATCTAAAAATTTCACTTGGGCAGTCAATAAAATCATATGTACAAAGCAACATGTTATGACTGCTCTGCGAATACAAGGTGACTTGAAGACTAGGCTGACTTCTTGTGTGAAAGAATCAAAGTTCTTTATCAAATTGTTGTATAATGCACTACTCCCCCAGCTTCCAAAAGTTCCTTGGAAAGGAATTATTTTAAATCATTGTGTGCATCCTAGACACAAATACATACTTTGGCTAGCATTGTTACACAGGCTGTCTACTATAGAGAGGCTAGCAAAATTTTGGATTCAGGTGCCTCCAGTATATGTATTCTGTGGTAGTGATAATGAAACTCAAGGCCACCTATTCTTAGAGTATTGTGTCACTAATGCTTATGGTTGAGATTGATGAAATGGCTATGTGTGTAGAGAACTGTTAGTAGCTGGACACTAGAAGTGGAATGGGTTGCAAAACATGCAAGAGGGAAATCTATTAGAGGATCTATTATCTAGCGTGTCACTGCAATGTTGGTCAACACCATCTAGAGAGAAAGAAACCTCATAAGATTTCAACATGGAAGTTACCAAGTTGATAGGGTATGCAGAGAAATAGCCCTCCATATTCATATATAGAGCCAAACATACAAAATGTGGGAGCCGATCCTACGGAAGCTAAATGCAGAGCCTTGATACAGTTATCTAGATATGATGTAGGTTTATTGTATTTCTGTTTCTTGTATTTTCTAATTGGCTGATTACTAGTTTGGAATCCCTAGTTGGTAGGTTAAGGTCTTAGAACTAGTATACTTGGTTTCTTTTAAATTGAGAAACAGGGGGTCTGTCCCTGTCTGGTTTTGTAAATATTTGTTTTGGTGAAATAAAATTATTTACTTACCAAGAAAAAAATTGAACAGTAAAGATCAATATTTCTAAGAAGATGAAGGTATTGTTGTTGTCTTTCACTGTTTAAATCCGCAGCTTATATGTATGGAGAAACTGATATCCTGGGCAAAAAGTAAGTGTGTTTTGGGAGTTAGCTATGACTTGTTTCGGATTCTCACGGGAGAAAATAGAAATGATTATGCCAAAGAGACTAAAGAAATATGTCTAAAATTTCTTGGTCTTCTGGTCCTTGAAGAAGGGCACACTGCTCAGAATGAGCAAAGCCTTGTGTGGAAATCTTTAAATAAGGTTGAAACACAGAAGTGCATACTGTTGTCTGCAACTCCCCTCTATGTCAGTCCATAGTTTGCTGCAGATTTTGAGCTGAAAAGGGCTTCTCCTAATAGTTCTATTGACAAGAATGTCCGATCACTGGAAGAGCCAACGGATATGATTTCTCCATTAGTCCATAAATGCAGTGAAAATGTAAAGAGGGTAAGCCTTCCAGTATAAGGGATACGGTGATATACTTAAAGCCCAAGGATTTATAGAAGAAGATGCTTAATAGAATTCCAGAGATTCCAGGCTCCTTTTGAGAACAAAATTTGGTATCTCTGATCTCTGTTCATCCCTCCTTGGTGGAGAAGGGGAAGGTGTTCTCTGAGTTTAAAAGTATGTTAAAAGAAAGAAGATGTCGGTTGGATCTAAATATTGGAGTCAAAATAAAGTTTTTTGTTGAGGTTATCAAACTCAGTGGTGGGCAAAAAGAGAGTTTTAATATCCAGATAGTTGCTTGATCCTCTGAACCTGATCAAGGAGCAACTCAAGTCACTTTTGGCTAGACTTTAGGTCGATAAATTATCTATATGGGTAGGAAATTTGATGTTAAGCAATGGAATATATCAATAAATTCTCTTAATGACCCTAAGAGTGATGTTGAAGTACGTCTTGTATCGATAAAAGCCTGTTTAGACGGGATAACTCTTATAGGGGCCTCAAGAGTGGGTTTTCTTGATGTTCTCTGGAATTCCTTAGTAGAAAAGAAACACATCAGTAGAGCCTATAGAAACGATCAAAAAAAAATTATGCATGTTTACAGCCCAGTGACATCAAAATGGGAAGTTGATAAGATCGAACAACATAAAAGAAAATATATCATTCAGATGTACTTTTGTTCAGGAATGAAGTGAATACATCATGTTCTACGTCAGAGGATAACGTGCTTGAATCCATGGTTAAGTATGAGGATGTCCGCTATATTGTTGAATGACTATCCCGTGCACCACGTGTGGTACCTACGGCATGCTTTAATTATTGTAGCTAACCTTAAGATGCAATTAAAGGGATTCGTGACTAGAAATCATTAATCTAGGAGCTAATCTCGAAGAAGATGATAGCTAAATCAAGGATTAATCCAAGAATGTAGCTAAAAGAAATTATAGAGAAAATATAGAAGAGAAAAACTTGCGGTATTATTCATGAATGATTACTGTGTCTTTCATCTGAGCTTTTATAGTTGGAGTGAACTACTAACATCAATGTATTAACAGAGAAATGGAACTACTATAGTGTTAACTACCTAAGCTACAGTTATAACAGAAATTTAAACTATAACTGTCTAACCAATTCTTTAGCAACTTGCTTCCTCAAAGTGCCAGCTTAGCTCATTCCTCCAACTTGTATCAATACCCCTCCGTAAAGAACATTCTTGACCTCAAGAATGGAAAAGATGGAAATATATTGCACTTCAGACAAGAAATCTCAAGCATCTTGTAGCCTTGTACAACATCTATGCCAGTCCATTTGATAAGTACCTGACACACAACCTTATTACCTCTTTTGACCATTCTTCTGTCAAGGATATCCTCAGGCATGGGGCAATTGTGCTTCCAAAATTCATGCTTAACAAAGTCAAACTGCAAGGAGAAAACTAACACAGGGCAATATCCTTTAACGAACTTTCTGTCAGTAGTCTTAGGGATCAATGACTACACCGAATCTCCTCCTCATATATCTACCCCATTTTCCTGATACCTTGTCACCTGCCTCACCGCAGAAGAGGTTAGTATCCTTCAAACATTCCTCCAAAATTTGGAGTAAAATAGCAGCTTTGAAATGTGTTAATCTTCCACTACAATACAAGTGTTCCCTTCTCATCAGTATATCCCGAAGTAAGTCAGAAGGCAGAAACACATCCTTGATGCCATATCTTCTCTTCATCACCCTACTAATAAAATTAGTTTTGATTGTATCAATTTCACTACAAATTGCAAAAGTTAACCCATCTGGCAGGCTATGCATCTTCATCACCATTAGTAATTGTTGTTGCATCTCCCCTCCAAGGCGATATATAATGAACCATGTAAAAGAGACAATACTGAGAACTGAAGGTGCAATGATTAGCCTTAAAATGTAGACCCTTGCCTGAATTATTTTTTACGAAGCCCCAAGAGAAAGTGTAGACCCTTGCCTAGAAGCCACATAATAATCAGTTAGTTGCTCATAATATCTTGATGTAACGGCATGCGAACCCTTACTGTCCAAAGCTACGAGGTAAGCAACTATTAAGATTTTCCAGGATGCTATAGCTCCCAGTATCTTAAAACTCTGAGTGTGCCCAGAAGTTCTCCACATTTTCCCATCATGCCAAACAACAATGTTAATGACTGCTATCTCATTTTTGTAGGATGCTATTTGGCTGCACATAATATTAACTTTGTCCTGGTGACCTTCATGGAATCTTTTTAACTGCAGATTTTCACCTTGAAAAAGACTCTTCCCTGAAGAACTGACCATCAAAAAAACTTTTTTCCACATGTAAAAGTCGGTTTCAACTTTTTCCAATGTAGGTGCAACAAGACCACCATTCTTCCTAAAATTCAAAACATCCATGACTTCCAGCTTGCCATCATAGGTAAGTTGTAATCCAGTTACAACATCCAATTCACTGATTAAACTGATAGCAGAAGAAAGAGAGAAATCAATAGAATTGATTCTTTTTTCCTCTTTATCAACTTCTCTCCATGGTTCGCCAATCCCTCCCTTGTCCTTCTCAACAGCGTAATTGTTATCCATTTCATCAATTATCTCATTAGAAAATGCAATCACACTCTTTATTATCTTCATACTAAAGCTATGCATGTAATTCTTCAATTCAGTTCTATAGTCTATATCAATCAGAACAGTTACCTTAGAATCACTTGTGCACTCTTTTCCTCTGTCAATAGGATAATATTTTACAGTGTTCATCCCACTCTCTACGTTAGCAGTCTCTTCCTCCACACCCACTGATTTATCTTCACCTATAGGAGTACCCTGTGAGCCAATAATCATCATGAGAGGTTCCACTTTGTCATACTTTTTGTGTCTGGGCTCCAGCAATATCTGAGGAATAAAGCACATTTCCTCTTGTGAAATATCTTCTTTCTCCGTTGCTTCACATTCCCCACCATTAGTTTGACTTTTCTTAGTTGTATTGAAGTGTGCTTAATCTCTGGAACAGTCTCCAGCAACAGAAGCTTTAACCCTACCAAGTTCCACTTCTTTTTCTTACTACATCATATTGCCCAGTGTTTATTTCATTTCCCTCAACTCTTTATTTGTCTGTGTATTCCTATCCGTCATGCTCGTCATAACCTCCAAGAGTTTCTATAATTGGTCTTGAATCTGTGAAAACTTGTAATCCATTTCTGTTGTTGATCCTTCTTGATTCTTATTCCAAATCATAATCATGCCAAGAATCGGACTGCTCTAATACTAATTGATGCACTTAAAAGGATTCATGACTGGAAATCATTAATCTAGAAGCTAATCTCGAAGAAGATGATAGCTAAATCAAGGATTAATCCGAGAATGTAGCTAAAAGAAATTATAGAGAAAATATAGAAGAGAAAAACTTGAGGTATTATTCATGAATGATTACTGTGTCTTTCATCTGAGCTTTTATTGTTGGAGTGAACTACTAACATCAATGTATTAACAGAGAAATGGAAATACTATAGTGTTAACTACCTAAGCTATAGTCATAACAGAAATTTAAACTATAACTGTCTAACTAATTCTTCAACAACTTGCTTCCTCAAAGTGCCAGCTTAGCTCATTCCTCCAACTTGTATCACCTTATAAAACCAGCGGTTAGGTTAGTATGCGTTCTTCTTGTTTGCTAGTACATGAAGCACTCAAACTTTGATGTACGATGTTGTTACTGTGAGGCTAGAATATTGTTACTGCTTCTACTATTTCTTTAAGGGAATTTTTATCTTATAAACTGATTCTTAGTGGATAATACAAATGTATTTATGGTGCTTTATCATCTAACTCTTAGCTTAGTCCTAACTTTCACTTACACTGGTGAATACCGGCTATTCGGATGATACTACTTGTAATTTTAGCTTATAGTAAGAAGTATATGACCTAGCACTATTTATCCTAATAGGTTAAGTGTAATGGTTCAATCACTTTTGCTAGCACACAAGAAGCGATAACACTCACTTTGCTAGAAACAAAAACAAAAAATACTAGTGCTTACACCATGTCCCTAAGGCCCTGACCATTTTTATTAGCTTGCAATTTAAAGGATCATATGTCATATATGAAATACTGAAGTTAAAACTTCATCTTTTTGGTTGGACTTCAAAAACCAAAAGATTACTGAGATATTCTATCATGACAAAGAAGAAACAGATCTTTAAGTTCCACCATACCAAAAGACAACTTCGTAATACTTAATAGGACAAAAGTAGATAATCCCTTTGCTTTAACTAGACATGTAAGATTTTCGCAGATCTGAAAAGAAAAATAGAGAAATCTCCACCTATTTACAAAGAAAGGCTAAGAATATTTGCAGGTCAAGATAGAGAGGTCAATGGTCAAAATAACAAAGTAATGAGAATTAAAAATGACAAAGTAAGGGAAAATAGTGAAACTAAAAGCACAATAGCTGAAAACAACAACAACATACCCAATGTATTCCCACACAATGGGAGAAACTACTAGTACAATAGGAGACAAACATATTTGTCACAATAATCATATAATAATGTTTGGGCAATTTAGCTTTCTATTACTTGTAGAATGAAAATAATGGATGATCCAACTGTGTATATATTCACCAATTTTACTGAGTGTGTCAATTCGCATCAGTTTTGGTCACTGTACTAACCCTGACATCGTCGGTTATGGTTGTTAGTGTTGGGTAGTGTTCTGCAAATCTATAAGCTTTAAGTGTGTGACGATGTCCCTTATACCTAGAAGTTTTACCTTCTTTACGTTTTCACTACATTTATGGACTAATGGTGAAATCATATCCCTTATCTCTTCTAATGCTCGAACATTTTTGTCAATGGAACTTCTAAGAGAAGTCCATTTCTGTTTCAAATCTGCAGTAAATTTTGAAATAACTACACAGAGAGTGTGGTACAAGTTGTTGATGTTATTCTGGAATGCACAAAAAAGTATGTGTGTTTCTGTCTCAACCCTTTTCAAAGATTTCCAAACAAGGCTTTGCTCATTCCAAGCAGTGTGCCCTTTTTTAAGGATAAAAGACCAGATAACTTCAGGAGTATTTCTCTAATATTTTTGGAATAACTATCTTCATATTCTTCCATGATAATCCTAAATAAGATTCTCATATGCAATGATGGAGATAGGTATGCCAAAGAGATACGACAAGCCTTTCTAAAACTACCTGGTCTTCTAGACATTGAGAAAGAGCACACTGCTCGAAATGAGCAAAGACTTGTATGGAAACTTTTGAAAAAGGTTCAGTTAGAGACGTGCAGACTTTAGTCCAAAATGTTGTTCCAGAATAACATCAAAGAGTTGTATAACACTCTCTGTGTAGTTAGTCCAAAGTTTACTGCACATTTGGAGCAAAAATGGGTTTCTCTTAGAAAGTTCCATTGACAAGAATGTTCGAGCAATGGAAGAGCTTAGGGATATTATTTTACCACTTGTCCATAAATGTAGTGAAAATGTAATGAATATAATGTAATCAAATACAGGATTATATAACTTAAACAGTCTAATATAAATAACCCTATCAATTATTTAAGAACGTAGAACTTAATGATTTTCACATCCCATTCTATAACAAGTATAAGGATCAGTCAAGAAACATAACAGAATCCATAGCTTTTCTTGATCGAAATTTAGTAGAAGCACAGAACAAAAATATTGTTTCTCTCTCTTGGCCTTACTTTACAGAATAAAATACGATGGAGCTTATTCTTCTTTTGGCAGAGAAAAGACCCTTTTATAATAGGGAATAGTCATTTATGTTTTCACGTAACATCAGCGTGAATAGTGGATACAATAATTATCCACTAATAGCCAGTAATTATCCTATTAGGACTCAGTAATTATCCTACTAACAGATTAGTCAATAGTTTAATCCTACTAGGTAACTTCCCCATACAGGTGTAGGATTTAACTTACTCAATAATTATTAAACCAATAAATAAATTAATTATATGGGTCATAAGAATTTACATTCTCCCACTTGGCACACACAATATTAATTTAGTGGTTTAATATGTACGTCAATCATGTGCACAATTAACGCCAAATCCAACATCATTTGTAATCGTTAAATAAATAAACTAAAATGAGTCATGACGGTTGTACGTCACTTTACTTGACATAGTTCCTTCCATGTACTACAATATTAGTCTATTACCTAACATAACCTTTCAAATACATAATGGGTCTAACGATAATACTTAAAATACTTTATCTAAGTCAGAACCTGTCATCATTATTCACAATATTATGTATACAAGAGAAAATAGGCAACAATAGGAACATATATAATTTGATCTCAAAGTGTCAATTACATAAACATAATAAAGTCTTTACATATAATCATTCATTGCTATCAATAAGACCTATCCTTTCAACACGTTCAACAAATATTTTGGGCGGTAATTCTTTCGTCAAAGGATCAACAATCATAAGCTTAGTGCTAATATGTTCAATTGACACTTTATGTTTTTGGACTTCTTCTTTAATTGAAAAGTATTTCAATTTCATATGCTTAGCACTTTTCGAATACTTATCGTTCTTAGAGAACAAAACTACGACAGTATTATCACAATAAATTTTCAGCGGCCTAGCTATATTGTCGACTAGTCCAAGTCCTGAAATAAAATTCCGTAGCCAATTAGCCTGCCATAGTGGATGTAGCTATAACAGACTGCTTCACACTCTTCCATGATATTGCTCCTCCACCTAACAGAAACAAATATCCAAATGTGTATTTTCTTGTATCCACATAACCAGCATAATCTGAATCTGAATATCCAACCACATCTAGATGATCAGATCTTCTATAAGTGAGCATATGATCTTTCATTTCCTGTAAGTATCACAACACTTTCTTTGCAGTCTTTTAGTGATCCATTCCAGGATTACTTTGATATCGACCCAGCATTCCAACAGCAAAACTGATGTCTGGTCTTGTACATGTTTAGACATACATAAGACCCCCAACTATTGATGCATAAGGAATATCTTTCATTTGCTTTCGTTCCAAGTCATTCTTTGGACATTGATTGAGACTAAACTTATCTCTTTTCTGAATTGGAATGGGACTTGATGAGTATTTTTCCATTCTAAATCTCTCGAATACTTTATTAATATAGGTTTTTTGAGATAATCCCAACAATCTTTGTGATCTATCTTGAAATATTTCTATTTCAATCGCATAGGATGCTTCACCCATATCCTTCATTTCAAAGTTATTAGAGAGATATTTCTTGGTATCATGCAACAAACCAAGATTATTAGTAGCAAGCAAGATGTCATCAATATACAAGACTAACATAATAAACTTACTCCCACTAACCTTCAGATATATACACCGATCAACAATTTTTTCTTTAAATCCAAAGGTGACAATCATTTCATTAAACTTAAGATACCACTGTCGGGAAGCTTGTTTAGGTCCGTATATTTACTTCTTAAGTTTACACACCATGTGTTTCTTTCCTTTAATAGAAAACCCCTCAGGTTAATTCATATAAACTTCTTCCTCTAAATTTCTATTCAGAAAGACTGTTTTCACATCCATTTGATGTAGCTCTAAGTCATAATGAGCTACCAAGGCCATTATACTTCTGAGTGAATCTTTTCTAGAGATAGATGAAAATGTCTCTTTGTAGTCATTGCCATCCTTTTGAGTGAAACCTTTAGCAACAAGTTTGGCCTTGTGACATTCGATGTTGCCAGTTGAGTCGCTTTTGGTCTTAAAAACCCATTTACACCCAAATCTTTTACAACCTTTGGGTAATTCAACAAGGTCTCAAACTTCATTCTATTCCATAGATTTTAACTCATCTTTCATAGCATTTATCCATTTATCCAAATTATTGCTTTCAATGGCTTGTAAAAATGTGACTGGATCATCATCAATTCCCAAGTCAGTTTTTGACTCATGTAGATATACCAAATAATCATCAGAAATAGCAGATCTTCTTTGTCTTTGAGATCTTCTTGATTCTGCTTCTTGTGGTTCATATACTATAGGTTCATCAATTATGGCTTCATTAGTAGGAGCATTAATTTGTTGTTCTTGTTGATTATTTTGTTGTTCAATAGATTTAGGAACAACAAATTCAAAAGAAGTACAGAATAGAGGAATTCGTACCCTAACTTCTTCAGTTTCCACAATATATGGTTCTTTACTCGCACTAACTTCGCCATTCTCATTGAATCTAGCGTTTCCAATTTCAAATATTCTCATACTATGATTAGGACAGTAAAATCTATACCCCTTTGATTTTTCTGGATAACTAATGAAGAAACTACTGATTGTTCTTGAATCCGGTTTCTTTTCTTGTGGATTGTATACTCTAACTTCTGCCGGACAACCCCAAACATGCAGATGCCTCAAACTAGGTTACCTACCAGTCCACAGTTCAAAAGGTGTCTTTGGGATTGCTTTAATAGGAACCCTATTTAGCAAGTGAATGACAGTCCTTAAAGCATACATCCATAATGAAGGAGGTAAAGATGAATTACTTAACATACTCCTAACCATATCCATTAATGTACGATTACACCTTTCTGCCACACCATTTTGTTGTGGTGTGCCAGGCATTGTGTATTGAGCACATATGCCACGTTTTTCGAGGAATTTAGCAAATGGACCTGGGTGTTGTCCACTTTCATCATATCTTCCATAATATTCACCACCTTTATTAGACCTGATTATTTTCACCTTTCTATCTAATTGTCTCTCAACCTCAGTAATAAATACCTCTAAGGAATTAATTCACTTGATATTTTTCATGCAACAAATAGATATATCCATAACGTGAAAAGTCATCAATAAAAGTGATAAAATATTTTTCTTTATTAAAAGATGTGATATCAAAAGGACCACATTTATCAGTGTGTATAATTTTAAGAAGTTGTGTGCTTTTTGTGGCTCCTTTCTTTGTGTGTTTTGTTTGTTTTCCTTTAATACAATCAACACAAATATTAAGGTCAGTAAAATCTAAATCTGAAAGAATTTCATTCTTAATTAATCTTTCCAGCCTTTCTTTAGATATGCGACCAAAACGTTTATGCCACAAGTAAGCAGATTGTTCATTCACGAAACTTTATTTGGTTCTAAAATTATGATGCAGAGTTAAAAGTATTTCGGCAAACATATTATCAAGATTCAATTTGTATAAGTTATCACAAAGAGTACCAGTACCAATGAGTTAATTATTCTTAAACAAACTAAAACATCCATTACCAAAATTAAAGGAATATCCAATCTTATCTAACTTAGACAATGAAACTAAATTTCTTGAAAGAGAAGGAACATAATAAGTTTCAACTAAATCTAAGTGATGCCCAGTATCAAGAATCAAACGATAAGTCCCGACAGCTTCAACTGGAGCCTTCACTCTATTCCTTATGTAAACAAATCTTTCATTCTTATTTATGGTTTGGATTGTAAGGAATCATTGCATAGTATTAGAAACATGAACAGTACAACCAGATTCAATCCACCAAGTATTATAAGGAACTTCAATTAAATTTGATTCGAGACATGTAAAAGCACAAGGCTTACCTTTCTTCTCAAACCATGCCTTACGTTTTAGGCAATCTTTCTGAAAATGTCTAGATTTTCTACAGAAATGACACTTTCTATTCTTATTTCCTTTCTTACATACTTGAGATGAGGACTCATTGAAATTAAGTTGCTTCTGTTGTCCCTTACCATGCTTCTTTCCTTTCTTTTCAGCTCTTTGATGATTTACAAAGTTAATGGAGTGGGTTCCTTGATTCTTCAGCCTTGTTTCCTCTTGAACTAGCATACCATGCAATTCATGCACGTTCTATTTATCTTTCATGGTGTTGTAGTTCATTTGGAAAGGACCATACTCAGACGGTAATGAGTTGATGATGAACTGCATAAGGAAATTTTGTTCCATTTCTATTCCCAATGACTTATGTCTTGCTGCTATGTTTTCCATTTCAATGATATGCTGATGCATAGTATGTGAACCATCAAACTTCATGATAGTCAAAGTACCTATTAGTGTCCCAGCAAGAGACTTATTAGCAGGTTGGGAAGACTCTTCCATAAGTTTCAGAAGCTCTTTTGCACTTTCAGTTTTGGGAAGAGTAGTCTTAATGTTGCCTGCAATATTCATTCGCATGAACATTAAGTCTAATCTGTTAGACTGATCCCAGTGCTTATAATAGGACTTTTCTTCATCACTGCTAGCTTCAGTAATAGCAATTGGCTTCTCAGAGTAAAGTGGAACATCAAGATCTAAAACCCCAAGAAGGAATTTGATCTGTTCGCACCAATCTGAAAAGTTAAGTCCATTAAAAGTCGTAACAAAGGCAGAGTGCGAATGAAGGGTAAGTGCTGCAAGTAGAACATGCTTATTTGTTAATACTTTGAGGTACGAGTTTAAACACAATATCAAATTCAGAGATAATTTACTTAAATGTATATTGATGTTCTCCTTTGGGCGAAACATCAAAATACAATCTTAAACATAATGATGCTACATTTAACACAAATTTATAATGTTTAATGCATCAATTAATAATATTTATTATCTTTGAATAAATAAATAAAACTAACGATACATCAAAATTATCTCTTTACTATTTATTGGTTATACGAACATTCAATCAACCTTTGGGTGATCCACAAATGTCTTATAACCAAAATTTTAATTTACCCATAATTGGTACATCATTTATAAGCATCAAAATTATAATGGGTAATTAACATGACCTTTATTTTGGAATTAATTTCATGAGGATTCGACCACTTTGATAATTAACGAATCTTACATATATAATTTAAAAAAAAAAAAATTCTTTAAATTCCACCGACTGAAAATATTTTTAAGGTTCATAAGATTCTACTTAATGTGAATTATTAAGAATTTTGTTACACATATACTTTACTGACTATATAGGTGAACAAGTCACAAAAATTATCAAAAGAAATATTATTGTCTCACGGAAAAAAGAAAGGATATTTTGATCTCCAAATGACAATAACAGTGAATATTAACTTAAAATATTCCATAGACAGCCTATCAATACTTTATCTTTCATTGAGCAGCAGTTATAATTATTTATATGTTGTAATTGTAACTTAAAATAAAAGTGGCACGCCATTTTCCCTTTAAAGACAGCAAATTGATTAAATCAATTCTAGTACAATTCTAACAGATTATAGAAGTGGCACGCCATCAATGCATAGTACAATTCTACATTCTTTGTATCAAATTAATAGGCTTAAACAAATTATAACAGCAAATTGTTTAAGTAATCGGAAATCAACAGTCATTAAAATTTAAAACAGTACTAAATTTAAATCCCTAAATTTCATAATTAGGATTCATAAAATTTATAGAAAATTTTAACTGTAATGGAAAATCATTAGTTCCGAAAACCTGGTTGTGATACCACATGTAAGCAAAAACAGGATTATATAACTTAAACAATCTAATATAAATAATCCTATCAATTATTTAAGAACGTAGAACTTAATGATTTTCACATCCCATTCTATAACAAGTATAAGGATCAGTTAAAAACATACCAGAATCCATAGCTTTTCTTGACCGAAATTTAGCAGAAGCACAGAATAGAAATATTGTTTCTCTCTCTTGGCCTTACTTTACAGAATAAACTACGATGAAACTTATTCTTCTTTTGGCAGAGAGAGGACCCTTTTATAATAGGGAATAGTCAGTTATGTTTTCACGTACCATCAACGTGAATAGTGGTTACAATAATTATCCACTAACAGTCAGTAATTATCCTATTAGGACTCAGTAATTATCCTACTAACAGATTAGTCAGTATTTTAATCCTACTAGGTAACTTCCCCATACAGGTGTAGGATTTAACTTATTCAATAATTATTAAACCAACAAATAAATTAATTATGTGGATCATAAAAATTTACATATAAGTCTTCCGATTAAGGGATACAGTGATACACTTGATGCTCACATATTTGTCGAAGGCGTTCTTAAAAGAATTCTACAGAATCCAGGCTACTTTTATGAACAAAATATGTGGCATTGACAACGAATGGCAATCATGTAAGCCTATAATTTGAGGAAGTTACAAACAAATTACTCACAATACATATAAAATTTTCTTCGCATTGTCTACCTAAACCCACATGTGCTAGAAAAATCCCTAATTTAGTAAAATCTTGAGCAAGTCATGTGGGACTAATATAAAATTCTCTTCACATTTCGAATTAATTTATAATGCTCAAAATAAGAATGCACAAATACTCAGAACATAAATGCATCTTAATAGGCCAGGTAAGTAGCTAATTTACACTTAATAACAAACGTAGCCTCTTTAGTAAATGATGAAATACAATCAAGTGTAAGGAGTATTAAATCATAAGTTTATTTATTTGTGATAATTATTTCGTAACATTTATCTAAGTGGGGATGTTTCGTAACATTGACCAAATTTATGACACATATCCATTAGATAAATGTAAAAAAACATTTATTACAAATAGAAAATATTAGAATTGAAGAATCCATGGAAGTACTAAGTATTAATCTTAGATTTGAAATTTATGATATAGTCAAATAAGACTTAAAATAGTCAAATAGATGTTCAAACATAAATTAAGATGCTCACATACAACATATATGCCAGAATCTGGGGTGATTCAAGATTTAATTTTAATGTGATCACCTTTTAAAAGTTTTAGTTTCGAATTCATTGTAATTTAAAATTATGAATTCACAATTATTATTTTGTTGTAATTTTAGTGATTTTTTCTCATGTATACTATACGTCTAAAGTAATTAACTTAAATGAACCTGGTATCATTACACTACATCTTGCTGTATATATGTGCTAAATGTTCTAAACTATATATTCATACATGATACAACTGCATTTTGTTCAATGAATAAATTTTTCTTTACTCATTTTCTGTTTTTTTAAAATTGATTGGTTGAATGAAAATTTTGTAATTAGTCGGTGTAACCTGTAAATTGAAAAATATAAAAGAAAACACACGTGTCGTGTACAAAAACTATAGCAACGAATTAGTCTTTTAAGATTGCTTTCAAATATTTATAAAGCATAAAACTAAAATATAATTCACAACTTCACAACTAAAATGGGTACATTTTTCAGGCATTTAGTGTTGAATTTCCTTAGGGTGTGTGCACCACTTTCATACCCTCTTCCTCGGGACACAATGAATGGGATAAACCCATTTACTGTCACAGATAGGATAGACTATGCCTGCATCAAGCCACTTGATCACTTCTTTTCTTATCACTATCTACATGACAAGGTTCAACCTCCTTTGGTGTTGCACACTAGGTTAGTGAACTTCTTCCATGAACATTTATGCATACAAAATGCGGGGTTTATCCCTATATATGTCTGAGATTTGCCACCCAATAGCCTTATTTCTCCTTTTCAACGCTGCCAATGCTTCTTTAACCTATACATTAGATAATCATGTGAGAGAATCACAGATAAAGTGTCATCATCCACAAGAAAAACATATTTGAGGTATGAAGGCAGAGTCTTTAGCTCTAATTTTAGAGCTTACTCAATGGATGGCTTGCGAGAAGGACCGAGGGGTCTATTTAAGGGCTCAAAGACACCGTTATGAATCAAAAACTTGCAACATCTAAAATCTGAACCATCTAGTTTGTTTCCGCACCACTAAATATGTCATGTCCTACCAAAGCTCTCTCCAAGGGATCCTAGAAAGTAATATGTGGTAGTTCCGACTGAAGTTCTATAACTTTGATAGGAGACAATTCCTCATAGACAGCTGGTAGCTTCATCGCTTTGTACACATCAAGTACCATGAGATTGCATAGTTACCTACCCAACAGCTATATCTTTCAATGCACGTTCAGTAGCTAAAAAGAGATGTCCCAACATAAATGGGACTTTCGAATCTACATCAAAATCCAGGATAATCAAATCCATAGAAAATATAAGTGAACCCACTTGAACTAACACATCTTTCACTCTAGAAAATAAGCGGTCAACAAACTGCAATACCACTGTGGTGGGCCTCGAACTACCCACCCTCATCTTCTTAAACAAAAAAATGGGCATGAGATTTATGATCCTTACTAGGACACACAAACCTCGAGTAGTAACTCCCTAGATCCTTAAGCTTTGTAGGCAACCTATTCTAAATTCATGAGGTGCACTCTTCAGTAAGTGCAATAGTGGCATGTTCTGTCAACCCGTTCTTATTAGCCATAATGTCTTTTTATACTTGGCATATTTAGGGACTTCCTACAAAATAACAACAAGAGAAAGGTTAATATGAACCTATTTCAACAAGTCAATAAGCTTTTGTTAACGTACTTTTTTTCAGTCTCTGTGAGAATAGAGAGGTGGCTTCACACTTGCCACGTTATTCTCATTGCTCTTAAATTTATCGTTCTTAGCTTGCTTCTCCTTCTTAGCCACAACCCTATGAGTTACCTTTTTAGGCTCTAATTCCTCCAATTGCATACCACTACGAGTAGACATAACATTCACTTGCTTAGTTTTAGATATATATCACTGGTAGACCTCCCTGAGGTCTAATATTTTATGCTCCAGCAAGTTGCCCCAACTGAACCTCTAAGGTCTTAGTAACCAGTTGTTGATTCTTTATGTTTGATTCTATCTGTGCTTGATTTGCCGTAATTTGTTACAATATTTCCTGGATATTACTGGATAGAGCATTAGCCTGATTACCTTGATCCTATTTCTGAAGATTTTAACTTTCTTGGCTTCTATAGTTATTTGTATTCTACCCTTGATTTTCGCCCCATGAGAAATTAGGGTGATTTTTCTAGTTTGCATAATATGTGTTTGTGATATTCTTGTTTCCTTGGGATTGCGCATTACCCATAAAGTTTACAAATTTTGGATTAGTTGCACAGACTTCTGCTGAATTGTCACCATTTCCACATACCCTACACTAATTTTGAGTCTCCTATAGATCCTTAACTGGATCTTGTTAATGCCCCAAATTTATGTTACTGAACTAAGTGATCATTTGATTCTGCAAAGAAGCAATTTGTGTTGAAGAAACTATCAACTGGTCAACTTTTAGCAACCCTACAACTTTCTTTAGGGTGCTTCGTGACACATGTACATTCCACTCGGGGTTCCCTTGCCAGATATGATTTAGAATCATGTAAAACTCATCATAAGTTTCTCTAATACTTGTCCACTTGTTGTTGAATATAGATGAATCTTCGTATATGGTTCAAGACCTTCTATGAAAGTATGTATCAAGACCTTATTGATTCGATATTTGTGCGGCCAATTACGGAGCATGGACTTGAACCTTTCCAAAGCTTGATACAGATTTTCACCTTCTTTTAGCCTGCAACTTAATATTTCACTCCTTAATATGCCTTCTTTCTGAATAGAAAGAATCAAATTAGAACATTCCATGTCAAATCATCCCAGATGGTGATAAAATTTAGTGGCTTAGCCTTCAGCCACTTCTTAGCTTCCCCCAATATAGAAAAAGGAAATAGAGTAAGTCCCACATAATCGATCGATACTCCTGCGGGAATGTAAGTGTTACTGATCTCAATGAAATTTTGCAAATTTTTTTGTAGATCCTCATGAGATAGTACTGTGAATTATCCACTGGTGTGAAATAGTTGCACCATATTCTGTTTCAACTCGAATTGACCTCCCATAGTTGGTCTGTGAATGTTATTAGTAACATTGTTAGTGAGTGTGATTTTCACCTTGCAAACTGGTCTTGCTGTTGCAACCTCAACAGGAGCAAATTCTATCACATTTGCCATCTGAAGTTATTCGATTGGGTATTGAAGAGTTGTTGCCATCAGCCGCTGATGAAATACTTATTCAGGTTTCAAGTATGGTTCAACTAATTCTCCTCCTCTGGCCAGCTCGAGGAACAAATTAAACCTGCAAAAATCAGCCGCTAAGATCAAGTTGTTCATACTTGTCAAATATTACCAAAATCAAAATTCAGGAAATTTTTAATTTCCTAAGTACCCAACAACAAATCCCAAAACTTGTTGTGGCCTATCACACATGTAAATGTACGTGGTATGACAAGTAATATAGTAGCTCTAAGGGAACTAGATATCGAACCCACAAGGACTACTAGTTTAGCAATTCACTTAATTAAGTTGCTAATAATAATTCCAGCAAGTTTTGTAGTGTATCAAGATGATTTATAAGAGTATAGCAAACTAATAGTACATAAATATAATAAAATGTAACAATTGCAAGTTAAGCATGGTTGTACTCACTATTAAGAGAAAATTTTAGGGTCAAGATGTTAGCTTTCTTTATTAAGTTTTAATAATGACAAACTAATGAGTGAACTTTTGCTGGATATTCGAAACTCGCTAATGATGGAAGGATATCTCACACAAAGATATGAAGGATAAAAGAAGGCCAATTCATAATAGAAGCAAGCTAGTGAGCCGGCTAAAAAAATAGAAGAGCATCAAATCATGGAGATCTACGCCATCTAAAAATTATGGAAAGCGAATCAATCAAGTACAAGAATAAAAGAACAGAATCACAGTCCCCGAATCACGTCAAATCAAATCAATCAAGACTAAAAGTAAAAGCAAGGAAAACCACAACCTCTACATGGACATATCTGATATGGACATATATAGCTGTGGAAGTTGCACCACATATGGATAAATCTGATATTGACATACTTTATGGTGTCATCTCTCAATCAAGGAATCAATTCAAATCCTTGTTTGAGAAGAAATCTGTTGGGTTTCGTCACGCAAATTCAAGAAAAATCTCAAAGTGTCTCAATCTTAGTCTCTCAAAGCATTGTAATTCTTAGTTTACAATAGTTGTATAAAGAATAGGATCAAGTCAGCTTTGTAATACAAACTCAAGTTGTGTCACAAGATCTAAAGGATAAAATAAGTCTTTAGAACTGGTTTCTCATCATTATACTCGAGCCTAACATTGAAAGATCAAAAGAAAACGTTCAAACCCAAGGGAACTGGAAGTAGGCACCACATGGGTGTTTCAAACCAGGATAAATCTTTGTGTCTTTACATTATATTCAATTATTTACTTGTTTGTTTATTTTAAATCTAATCTATTTTGTGAAGTATATTGATCTGCAGGCAAGCAGACTGTGAGGAGTCAATAAGTCAACTCACAAAAATTTTCAATTCACCTTCCCCTCTTGAATTTCAATTGGTATCAGAGTAGGTCTCACCACCAGTGTTGCTTAAATGCATGTGAGCAAAGATCAAATGTCAAACTATCAAATTCTCGGTGCTCTTCTTCAAGATGGTCACTTCTCCACAAGACCATCATACTTTAATGGACAACACTACTTTTACTGAAAGAATAGATTCAAAATCTTTACCAATCAAATGACTTCCAAGCCTGGGTTGTCATTAAGAAGGGACCAAAGGTGATTCCAGGACTCAAAGATAAGTAAAAGCATAAAGATAAGAAATCGAGCAGAGTACTAATGTAGAAGACCTTAAAATCTTTGAGGTCACCAAAGAACAACAAGAGGTAATCCAAACTAATGCAGGAGCTATAAGTTTACTTCTTTGTACATTAGTGGAGAAGAATACGATAAGATATCAATTTGAGAGACTACAAAAGAAATATGGGACAAATTGGAGGTAATCTATGAAAGAACCACTAAAGTAAAAAAGTAAAAGATTGCTTCCCTATTCAATGAATACAAAATAATCAAAATAGAAGAAAATGATAACATTGAAACAATGTTCACCAAATTCAGCAAGATCATAAGCGAACTAAAATCACTAGGGATGATCTACCCACATAGCCTGCAAGTCTAGAAGCTAGTCTGAAATCTCACAAAAATATGGGAAACCAAGGCTACAATCATAGATGATGGAGATCTTCATAACATGAAATATGATAAACTACGAGGTAATCTTATTATATATGAACGAAATTATATCAACAGGTACCACAAAGAGGAAAAAAAACTAGTAGCCTTCACTGTCATACCAACAGAAAAAAAGAAGATTCTGGAGAAATCTAGTAGTAAAGGAATGACTCTTATAAATCATAGAGTAAGGCAAATCATGAGACAGAGACAACAAAGATCCCAAGGTGCCAAAAATAATGACTCAACTAGAAAGGATGATTGTTGTTATCACTTTAGAAGGCCTAGTTACTTCAAACAAAACTACCAATAATTAAGAAGAAGATCATCCGGAAAGAATTAAAATTTTGGAGCTTGGAGTTATGAAGATGAAACTAAAGAAGAAATAGAAGCCGCCAACATGTGCTTTATGGCAACAGATGAATCTAGCAAAGTAAGACCACACGACTGTTATAATTGTAATATTCTTGAATTTAATTTAGATATGATAATTTATGAGCTTTAAAAAGTTATACATGAATATAATAAACTCGCTCAAAAGAAAAAAGTTGTGAAGCTCGATTTAAATGAAAACTCAAAGAGGAACGAAGGAAATGTCAAATAGAAATCAAAGCATGTCAAATTGAAATTGACTTACTTCATGAAGATCTTGATAATGTAAGAATACAAATGAATAGAATTAAGAAATCTCTATGTCACAGTTTTGTAAGATCGAACTCTTTTAAAAACCACTCAACTTTCTCATTAGAATCGTTTAAATTAGCCAAGACCTCTTTCTCCTCTTGAGGACCTATCTATTTCATATGTGGATAGAACGGGCACAAATCCTATAATTGAAGGAATAAGCCTAAAAGAGTGTGAGTTTGGAAGCCTAAAGAAAGCATATCTAACTTGCAAGGACCCAAGACCACTTGGGTACCTAAATAAAATTAATTTTCTTATTTTGTAGGAATAATCTACAAGAGCTATAAAAAGGGAATGTAGGTCATTGATAGTGGTTGTTATATACACATGACCAGAAAAAAATAATTTTTTGTTCTCTAAAGAAAATAAATGAGGGATCAATGAAATTCGGTGACAATGCTAGAGGCAACGTCATTAGAGTCAGCTCAGTAAAGCTCAACTTCTCATGTTAATTTACTGAAGTATATCTAGTAGACAGCCTTAAACATAACATGCTCAGCATCATTCAGTTGTGTGACAGTGAATTAGAGTTTCCTTCAAAGCTGAAAGTTGCTCTATCAAACATGATAAAAGAGATATCTCTCTCATCGATGAATGAATTTATAATATTTATATTTAAATAGTCTTGACTTTGCTACCTTAACCTGTCTCATTGTGTAAATCAATGATACTTGGTTGTGGCACAGAAAGCTCGGGCATGCTAGTATGCATATCATCAAGAAACTGTCTAGACCGGAATTGGTGAAAGGTTTGCCAAAGCTCAAGTTTGAAGAAAATCATATCTCTAATGCCTACCAATTGGGTGAACGACCTGAACATTACTCAAAGTCAAAGACATTATCTCTACTACCAAACCACTTTAAATAATCCACATGCATCTGTTTGGCGGCCCCAACAAGACCACAAATATTGATGAAAAAAGATATATTTTGGTTATAGTTGATGATTACTCACGTGTTACTTTGGTGATGTTTATTTCTCATAAATATGAGGCTTTTACAAATCTTGAGATCTTTTGTAGAAAAGTACAAAGAGAAGTTGGATACTTCATCACCAATGTTAACAACAATCACAATGGAGAATTTGAAAATAAGGTGTTTGAGGAGTGTTGTGGTAAGAATGGATACTCTTAGAACTTTTCATCACCTCAATCTCCTCAACAAAATAATGTAGTAGAGTGAAAGATTCAATCTCTCTAGGAAACTGGCAGGACCATGTTGTAAGAACATAATCTCCCAGATCACTTTTGGGAAGAAGCAGTAAGCACAACTTTTCACATCATCAATAGATGCCTGATCTGTCCTATTATAAAAATGATGCCCTATAAGCTTTAGAAAGGAAAGAAGCCCAACATTAGCTACTTTGATCCTTTTGGATACAAATACTTTATCCAAAATAATAGTAAGAATAAATTGGGAAAATTCAATCCATGAAGTGAAGAAGGTATGTTTCTTGGGTATTCTCCCATTAGTCATGCTTACAGGGCTTACAATAAAAGAACTTTATGTGTTGAAGAATCAATGCCTATTGTATTTGATGAATATAATCACCATTCTATGATTTTGAGTATTGATGAAGAACAGATGAGTGATCTATAATATGGAGCCAATGGTAGAACAACCTCAGAGCCATCACAAGATGAGTTGACTATACCCCCTCCAGAGTTGACTTCCATAGTAGAAATAGTCAAACTAGTGTTCCAAGAGAATGGAAACACAATTCTAGCTATCCAAATAAATTTATCATTAGAAATCCAGATAATAGGATGCAAACAAGAGCATCATTAAGAAAAAAGTATATGTTGGCCTTGTATCTCAAATTGAACCAAACAAGACTGATGAGGCCCTCAAAGATGAATCATGGGTTAAAGGTATGAAAGAAGAATTGGACCAGTTTGAATGAAATTGTGTTTGGACTTTGGTTGAAAACCCCTAGAACTTCTCAATAATTAGAACTAGATAGGTCTACAAAAACAAATTGAATGAAAAAGGCATGGTTATTAGAAATAAAGCCATACTTGTAGCTCAAGGCTATTCCCAACAAGAATGTATTAATTACGATGAAACCTTTTTCCCTGTGGCAAGGTTAGAATCAATTCAAAATTTATTAGCTTTTCCTACTTCTAAATGTTTTAAGTAATATCAAATGGACATAAAAAGTGCCTTCTTAAATTGTTTTATTCATGAGGAAGTTCTTGTAAAACAACCCCTGGGGTTTGAAAATCCATCTTATCCAAATCATATTTTCAAATTGTCAAAAGCACTCTACGGTCTAAAACAAGCTCTAAAGGTTTGTTATGAGAGGTTGAGTACTTTCTTATTAAATAATAATTTTTTAAAAGGTAAAGTTGATACAACTATATTCATATAGAAGCTTGATTCAAATCTTCTTATTATGTAAATTTATGTTGATGATATCATTTTTGAAAGGTCTAACATCTCTTTGTATAAGAATTTTACCAATTTGATGAAAGGAGAATTTGAAATGTATGGGAGAGCTCATATTCTTCTTGGGATTACAAATCAAACAGACTCCCAAAGGTACCTTCATCAGCCAATCTAAGTACACAAAAAAAACTCATTAAAAAATTTGGTATGGAAAAAGGAAAGGCCTATGGTCCAATGAGTCCATCCATAAGCCTTAATTCAGACTCGTCTAGAAAAGATGTTGATAAAAAGATGTATAGGGGAATGATCGGTTCACTATTTTATTTGCCCGCTAGTTGACCAGACATCATGCTCATTATATGTAAGTGTACCAGGTTCCAGTCAACTCCTAAAGAGTCTCATCCAACTGTCTTAAAAGAATCATTCGATACCTCATGGGAACTAAAGACATGAACTATGGTACCCCCACTCTTCCTATTTTGATTTAGTTGGATATTTAGACATTGACTTTCCCTGTGATAAAAGTGATAGAAAAAGCACTAGTGGAACGTGTCAAATTCTTAGTGATGCCTGATTTCATGGCACAGGAAAAAGCAAACTTCAGTTGCTCTTTCAACAACTGAAGACAAATATATAGCCGTTAGAAGTTGTGGTACTCAAATTTTATGGATTATGCATCAACTACTTGATTTTAATTTATCTTTTGAATCTGATCCCATAATGTGTGATAACACCAGCGTTATTAGTTTATCTAAATATAATGTGAATCATTCTAGGGCCAAACACATTGATATTAAGAATTATTTTATTCAGGATTATATAGAAAATGGTAATTTTTTGTTAACATTTGTTGACTCCGAAAATCAACTGACAAATATTTTTATAAAACCTTTCTTAGAAGAATGATTTTGTTGTCTTAGAAAAAGACTTGGTATTCTCAGTATTAATGAATTACGAGCTTTATTTTTGGACAAAAAATCTCTTTTACTTGTTCCAATTTTCTCATCAGATTTTAACCACAAAATTGGTTTTCAAAAGAGAAGTCATCATTATTCTCACTAATATTCATGCCATTTTTGCAGCCTTTGCATCCCCCTTCCTTTCCAATACCCCCTTCTGCCGCCCTTTCACTTTCTTCAATCACGTTTTCCTTTCCCACCTCTTTGCCTTCCCCTTCTTCATTTTTTCTAATAGTCTCTCTTTCTTCCTCAATCCTCTTAACCATCCTTTCTTCTCCCTCTCTACCCTTTAAAATTCATCTTCCCTTTTCTTCTATGACCAAAACTCATGCTATGGCAAATGTGTCCAAATCTCTTCCCTAAGCCTTCTCCTACAGTTTTATTCTCCTCTTTTAGTCCTCCGATGAATCCTCGGTGGACTCTCAGTCAAATCTCATTAAGAGATATTATCCTAATTTAAGCATAACCCTTTCCAGCATGAAACCTCATCCAAACTCTCTAAACTTTCTCCCTCTAGAAGACATGCACAAGTTTTGGACATGATCTTACAAAGATAAATTCTCTATCTTTAAAAGTCACTTTGTTTTACCCAGATGCATTATCAATATCCATCAATTAAAATATTCCTTCTTTAGTGTAAGTCACTTCTTTAAGTTTCAAGATTTGTCCTTAGTTTTTTATCTTTATAGACTTTTGGTGCATGAGGATCCAGTCCACGTGTTTTATTCAAATCTTCACCTCTCCTCTAATAGTGGTGAACTCGAGACTCTTGTGCTTGGCACAAGAATTATCTTGGATGATTTTCTATTTGAAAATGCTATTGATACAAAATTCTCTGATGAAATTGGTTTTATGAATTGCAACTGGCTTGATGATTTTGAGGTTATCTATGAAGAATCTAAAAGGGTCAGATCTGACCCCTACTCTATTTTGACTAATTTTTGTCTCCTATATCTTTGTTTCATGTTTTACATTATGTCCCATATCATTTCTACTACACTGATCCTATAGAAAGGATACCTCAATAATATTACCGATCATGATGTTCTTGTGTTTTGTTGTCTTGTGAAGAAAATTAAAATCAATTGGGCAACCTAGATCTGTGAGTACAAGATCGAGAGTTCAGGAGATGTTCATGCCTCTTCCAGTTTGTTGTATGGCCTAATTATTACTCATATTCTTCTGTATTACTCAATTGATCTCTCTGCCTACCCCTAATGGAAGTTGTTGTTACTTATGACTCCAAAACTTTTGCCAGTATGGGCTATCTTTTGGTTGAAGATGAATGGTACAAGAAGGACTCTATTCAGGTAAAATCAGAACTCCCTAAGGTAAGTAATTCTATTTCTAACCCCAATGATTACTGTCTTAAAGGAACTGAGGGAAATTAAGAATTGCTTTAAAGCCATCGAGGAGGGTATTATGGTGCTGCAAGAGTCGACTTCCAAACTTCTGGACCTCGAAAAGAGCACCAAAACAAACATAAGCATAGTCCAGTTGGCTTTTGACGGGTTCAAATAGGAGGGTATCAAGTTATTTACTAGAGTGTTCACCCGCATGGATTCCCTCAAGACCCAAGTACATTCCTCCAATGATGATCTAGCTATTTCAATTCAGAATTTCTACTCCCCCTTCTTAAAAAACTTGCAAAAATCATTTGACACTTTCTGCCATAATATGCACAATACTCTGACCTACTTTCTAAAGAATGGTTAATGATGATTTTTTTTAAAAGAGAGTCCTGTCCCTTGTTTTGTTGGGATGAAAGATGATTTTTAACATACTATTTGCCATACTTTTTGTTTTGCCTAGTACTTGTTAGTTACTAGATTATATCTCTGCTATTTCTTTACTGCCTTTTCTGCTACTCTATGGTTCTTTTTTTAGTATGCCAAAAGAGGGAGAAAAACAAGACTATTAGAAGTACTTATAAGTTAGGCGGAGCAAGTCGACTATCGATAAATGAGAATAGTTTGATACTCAAGATACTTGGAATCGTAGAAGTATTTATAAGTCTGAGAGGGCAAGCTGACTACTGTGACAGACAGGAAAGTCAACTGATGTTTATACTTGTTTGTCATTATCAAAAATGGGGAGATTATTAGCCTCCTATATTTTACTTTTAATAATGAGAAACTAATGAGTGGATTTTTGCAGGATATTTGAAGCTCACTAATGATGCAAAGATATCTCACACAGAGATATTGAGGATCAAAAAAGGCTAATTTAGAATGGAAGCAAGCAAGAGAGCCGACTCCAAAAATGGAAGAGCATCAAATCATGGAGATCTACACCATCTAAAAATTATGGAAAGCGAATCAATCAAGTACAAGAATAAAAGGATAAAGGATCCTAGTCTCGAAATCACTGCAAATCAAATCTATCAAGACTAAAATCAAAAGGAAGACCACAACCTCTACATTGACATATATAATATGGATATGTATAGCTATGGAAGTTGCACCAATTATGGACATAACTGATATGGACATACTTTATGGTGCCATCCCTCAATAAAGGGATCAATTCAAATCCTTAATTCAGAAGAAATCTCTTAGGTTTCCTTACAAGGAACAACGATAGAAAAAGCTAGAGACTATAAAAAAAAAGACAAAAGGCTGAAGCACTCATGCAACTTTAAGAAAAATCTCAAAGTGTCTCAATCTTAGTCTAACAAAGCTTTGTAATTCTTAGTTTACAATAGTTGTATAAAGAATAGGATCGAGTAAACTTTTTAATAAAAACTGAAGTTCTGTCACAAGATCTGAAGAATAAAATAAGTTTTTGGAACTTGTTTCTTATCATTTTACTCAAGTCCGACATTGAAAGATCTAAAGGAAACATTGAAACCCGAGGACACTGGATGTAGGAACCATATAAGTGTTCCAAGCCAGGATAAATCTTTGTGTCTTTACTTTAAATTCAATTATTTATTTGTTTGTTTATTTTTTAATCTAATCTATTTTATGATGTATACTGATCTACAGAAAAATCGACTGTGAGGAGTCAATAAGTCGACTCACAAAAATTTTCAATTCACCCCCTCCTTAAATTTCACAAGACACTCTCGACAATTATGTAATTTGTTGTCGTTTTGTTGGTTGCATTGTTTATCAGGTTGTGAATGTTGTTCATTCATAGGGTTAATAATTTGATTATGGTTTTCTGAACCTCTAATCGTTTGCCTAAAAGAATATCATAACTACTTAATTAAGCGTGGATACAATAATCCATTTTAGATGTATTACACTATCTTCCTATAATTGAACCAAACAACGTCTTCTAAGTATATTCCTATCCTATACGTGGATCAAATATTTTGTTAATAAAATATGAGAACTTGTTCCTTAAACCCCTTATTCTTTCCTAATGATTCTCCTTTTGGGTTCATAATAGGATTAAAGATATATTTCAATGGAGGCCATGCATCAACATAGTAAAAATAAGAGATTAAGAACAACCCTTATGATAATCCAATGTTTAACCAACTAAAGAATCCAAAATATAATCCTATGTTTGGCCTCAACCACAGATCAAAGGTTATAATCCACTCATACTTTGAAATAAACTAACACAAGATTTTTATTCATACCAAAGAATTACAAGTAGTAGAGTTTACACAAGATGAACCCTAATTAAATAATCCTTAGCCTTTCTTCAATGCTGCAAAATATTACGTAACCCCTTTCAAAAATAGGCTTGGGGTATTTATAAATGTATGGTGAAACTATATCTAAGCCCTTGACTTGATTTAAAAGACTTCACTGCACCAAAAAGAGGACTCGTGCTGCAAGTCCTAATGCATGCCCCAAGGGGTACATCGCAAAGCCTTGTCATGTGGCCTCCTCTAGCATTGTTTTTCTCCCGTATTTCATCTTTTTCACCATGTGGTCGTCTTATGTCTCAATATACCACATTCACACTTGAAAATAACTCTAATAATGTATGTTAGCTTATTCACATCAAGAGCAAGACAGAACACACATAACTAAGATACTTTGCTCTTAAAACTTGGATAAAATATGGGTAAAACATAACATTTGGGTGTATAAATACACCAAAGATCATTTGGGGACAAGAAAGTATACAATTGAGGATGATAATATTTGATCATTATGTGAACTGTTGCATCACAATTAGAAGCCATCGATTATCAATATTCTAGTGCATCAGTTGTTTATGTTATTCTACTCTCCTAGTCCTTTCAGAAATACGAGTCTAACAGTTGAAGGTATTACATCTTCAAGGTAGAATGGGCGACCTTTGGTAGCAATCAATAGGATGGGAAAGACACATAAATATTATGAAAAAGGTTTTACCCTTGGTGGGGCAGGTGGGAAAATGCATGAGAGAATTACAACTAAGGATATTCTGAACAACATTATAGAATCAATTGTTAATGTTTTGTCAAAGCAGAAGTATTTGTCAAAGAAAAAATCAGCAGATCATGCTATTTGGGAATTATTAATGCATTGAAGATAATGTTTCATCATTTTTATCCTTAAGGTCAAGGACCACTTTGCAGTCGAGAGTACTGTTACACAAAAATGAATCAGCTGGTCAAGTTAGTTAGCTTTGCCATATCTCCAGTTAATTACGGGCTATTGAATTAGCTAGAAGCAGTCAGAAAATTATATTCTTTCTCATGTATATAAAAGACATTGTATCATTACAGATTCAATTATCAATTAATATATACTGAGTTTTTCCTGTTGATTTCGATTCCTCATCTTCCTCTTATTTCATCTCCCATAGCTTCCAACTTGAGTTTCTCTGTAGAACTCCTGTCCAACTACTAAAACTTGGGATTCCTAAAATAATCCCTTCATTTTTGCAAACAACCTAACTAGAAAGAGACTATTTGTGTCAATTTTCCAAGACACGTAGTTAACAAATACTCTAAACAAAGCCTGATAGTGCTTCATGTACCAGTAAATAAGAAAAAATATCATAACCTAATTACTTGTTTTTGAAGTTTGGTTACAAGAATTAAAGCATGTAGTAGGCACCTCCCGTGGTGCATGAAATAGTTTTCAAAGATACAGAGGAGGCCCTCATTCTTAATTACCATGGATTCTAGTCATCCTCTAACGTAGAACATGAAAGATCTATCTTGAAAGTATTCCCTTCATTCCTAGGCAAAAGTACAACTTCACGTCTGTTGTTCGATCTTGTCAACCTCTAATTTTGATGTCACTAGACAGTAAACATGCATAAATTTTTTCTACCATTTCTGTACACTAGACTTAGGGCTTATTGTTCTACTGATGAAATCCAGAAAATGTCAAGCAAAACCACTCTTAGGGCCCCTATAAGACTTATCGCTTCTGAAAAGGCTTTGATTGATGAAAAAAACACTTTGACATCAATCTAAGCATCATTAAGAGAATTTATTGATATCTTCCACTGCTTTACAACAAGTTTCCCATCCATATAGAGTATATCTCATCCCAAAGTCCAACTAAAAAGAGACTTTAGTTTCTCATTGATCAAGTTTAGAGGATTAAGTAGCTACTTAAATATAATAACTCTCTTTTTTGGCCCACCATAGTCTGATCAGTTCAACAAAAAATTTCATTTTCACTCTAATATCTGGATCCAACTGACATCTTCTTTCTTTTAGCAGACTTTCAAACTGAGAGAACTCCTTTCTCTTTGCCACTAAGGAAGGATGAAAGAAATCAGTGACATTAGATTTTTGTTCATAAAAGAAGCAGCGCATTCTGCAAATCTGTAGGCTTCAAGTGTATTACTTATCCCATATACCTAGAAGGCTTACCTTCTTTATATTTTCACTACACTTATGGACAAATGGTGAAATAATATCCCCAAGCTCTTCTAATTCTTGTGTTTTCTTATCAATGAAACTGCTAAGAGAAGCCCATCATGTCAAATGAATGAAATTAGAAAGCTACCACAACAATCCTTGTATTAAAATATAAAACTATTCCCATATTCCTCCAGAGCAGGACAAGAAGAGAGAAAAGGAACTCCTAACTATGGTTTTGGGTTCGCAATCTGTATGCTTGCACAATACACTTTAATCTAAGTTTAAGGATATTTCAAGAAAAATAATAAAGTTTAACACCTCAACACAAGTTCAAATTGACTAATCAAAATAAACTATCAAATAAGCATGTTTACCTAATAGAAATAAGCTGAAGTAGAAGTAGAACCAAGTCCTTCAATTTCATGGAGTGTCCTTAAGGAATTAATTCTCCTCAAGTACCGGAGTTTGCAGAATTTTTCCTCCCAGGATAAAATGGCTCACAATTTGAAGGTAGCGATACCTAAAACTTTTAGATTCATCAAACACACTCAACGACTTATGATCAAAAAGAGTTTTTGGAAGAATAAGAATGTGTTTTTTTCAGCAGTTAAAATTATGTCTATACCTGAGGAAAAGTTTAGGTATTTATAGCCATCATGTGTCCCTTCGAAAAGAAAATAATGGTTCATGGAAAAGTGTATCATTTTCGAATAGTCATGTTTGTTCCTTCCGAAATAGTATGTCTTTTCTGAACAGTCATATCCAATAGAATAGTCACCTCTTTTTTGAAATAGTGTATCATTTCCTGAAAGGTTTGCGTCCCTTTCGAGGTGCGTTTCTGTATGCATTTGCATGGTGTACATGGAGAAAATTTTTTTGATGGATTTTTGGATTAAAAATTTCACTTGTTTTTTCAAGTTTCAAATAAAATTTTCTAAAAAATTAATCTCTCGATCGAACATTTGACATCCAAATCCAAATTCAAATTTGAAGACGAAGTCGAGTCAAGTGAGTGACGGTGCTGACGCCGTGAGGCATCTCTTGGTTCTTGCCTCACTATCCACTTGAAGGTGTGTTTCTTAATCAAAACACAATAATGTTTGTTTCTTCCACTAATGTGGGATACATAGACTTTTCTTTAAGTGAGTATACTTTTCTTTTTAAGTGTAAGGTCACTTTTCCTTTAATAATTTCCTCTATTTTCCAGTCACACATTCAATTGAACCCAACAATCACCTACATGAATGGGGAATCACTATTTTTTTTATAAAACTTTATGGACAAGTTTGTGATCAGCAAGCAAAGACTGATTGCATCTGGATAAGTGAGTTTTCCTTTGAACTTTTCAAAGTGAATATGTATCATATGTACTCGGTCAATCGGTAGATTTGATATCTTTGAACCATCGTACCTTAGTGTATACTTAGACAGCACATGTCACATAACAAGTCTTTTACCATTTATGATTCTCAATTTTTTATTTATTTCAGCCATGAACATGTCTAGGTTTCATGAGAGCATAGAGAATAGGCCTTTACTAACATTCCCTTTGAAGCGACTTCCATTTCACCCTCACATAGGTGATTTTTAAACATTCAATCCTATAGATTAAACTATTTGGTCAAACCTTCTAAACTTAGATAACCATTAAAAAGTTTTATACCATAAACTTTATCCTTGTTTAATAAACATTGTCTATATCATGAGAATGGGTTGGTTATATTAACAATGTTGAACCATCGGTCACAACTTTGTTTGATCTCCTTGAACCTAGATCTTGGGATCTCCAGTTTGCTAGTTAGAGTTACCGCCATGCTGACTTGTCCTAGGCTATAAACCTATTCCCTTTGATGTTCTCTCAACTCCCTTTCTAGATAGGCCTTTTTTTAAGTGGATCTGACATATTATCCTTTAACTTCACATAGTCAGTAGTGATAATTCTATTAGAGAGTAGTTCTATAATGATATTATGTCTCCATATTATATGATGAGATCTATCATTGTACATTATGCTCTCTACCCTACCTATCGCTGCTTGACTATCACAGTTTATACATATTGGTGCCAATGATTTGGATAATAAGGAATATCTTCAAGAAATTTTGGATCCATTCAACTTCTTCACCAGTTTTATCTCATGTGGTAAATTCATATTCCATTGTGGAGTGAGAAATACATGTCTATTTGAATGATTTCCAAAAGTCTGCTTCTCCACCAAAAGTAAATACTCCACTTATGGATATTACTTCATTCGATCCAGTGATCTAATTTGCATCACTGTATCCTTTATTTACTGCTGGATATCTATTATAATTCAAAGAATAGTCTTGAGTGTATTTAAGATACCCCAAAACTCTTTTCATTGCCATCCAATGAGTTTTATTGGGATTACTCGTGTATCGACTTAATTTATTAATAGGACATGCTATGTATGACCGTGCATAATTCATAATATACATTAAACATCCCAACACTCTTATGTAGTCTAACTGTGAGTCAATTTCACCTTTATTCTTTTGAAGTGCGAAGCTCATGTACAATGGAGTCCTAGCAATACCAAAATCTAAACACTTGAACTTGTCAAGTACCTTTTCAATGTAATGAGACTGTGACAATGTCAATCCTTATGGAGTTTTATGGATTCTTATTCCTAAGATCACATCCGCAACTCCAAGGTCTTTCATTTTAAACTTGCTCACAAGAATTCATTTCGTAGAGTTTATGTCAGGAATATCTCTACTAATGATCAACATGCCATCCACATACAAACAAACAATGACCTTGTGATTTGTACTGTCTTTAATGTAAACACAATTATCACATTTATTTATTTTAAAGCCATTTCCCAACATAGTTTCATCAAACTTTGTGTGCCACTGTTTAGGTGCATGTTTTAGTCCATAGAGTGACTAACAATTTTGCATGCCTTCTTTTCTTTACCAGGAAACACAAAACCCTTAGGTTTCTCCAAGTAAATTTCTTCCTCCAACTCTCCATTTAAGGATGTTGTTTTCACATCTATTTGATGGATTTCAAGACCATATACCTCTACCAAGGATACTAATATCTGATTTGAATTTATCCTTATTATAGGCGAGTATGTATCAAAGTCATCAAGGCCTTTCTTCTATTTAAAGCCTTTTACTAAAGTCTTGCCTTGTATTTATGAATAGTACCATCCTCTTTCATTTTTCTTTTGAAGATTCATTTAGAATCTAAAGGTTTATTTCTTGGAGGAAGATCAACCAACTCCTAAGTAAGGTTTCTCAAGATTGAATCAATCTCACTATTAAATGTCTTTTTCCAAAAGGATGAGTCTGAAGACGACATTGCTTCTTTGAATGTTTGAGGCTCATTTTCTAAGAGAAATGTTACAAAATCCAATCCAAAAGAAGTTGACGTTCTTTGATGTGTACTACATCTTGGATTCTTATCATTATATACATCCTCTCTTGGTTTATCTTGAGGTTTTTTAGACCATCCACTAGACTATTCATGTCTAGTTTATACGAATAAATTTGTTCAAAGAACTTAGCATTATCTGATTCAATTACCATATTTTCATTGATATCTGGATGTTTGGATTTATGAACCAAAACTGACATGCTTTACTACTTTTAGCATATCCTATGAATACGCAGTCCACCTTCTTAAGTCCTAGCTTCACCTTTTTAGTCGAAGGAACTTGGACTTTCGCTAGACACCCCCACACTTTGAAATATTTCAAGTTGGGTTTCTGTCTTTTCCATTTTTCATATGGAATTGATAGTGTCTTACTGTGAGGCACTCTATTGAGTATCCAGTTAGCTGTAAGGATAGCTTTGTCACAACCTGAGCTGAGGCCTTGGCCATGACAAGTATCCCAAACCATGAAGGCCCAAGAGACCCTCAACATGTAATCATAAGCATAATCCATACATAAATCAAAGTGCAGAAGATAAAGTAATATTCAATAGAGATTCATTATAATACAATCCTTGTCAAGAAAACTATGACAATACAATACTCAACTCTCATATACGAAGCCTCTAATGAAAACTAACTATCTAGACCAGGACAAACCCCCCAGTTGGACCATATACTGAAAGACTCAACATATAAGTAAATGCCTTCCAAAAGATGTATGACTCATCCATTTGTATCATATCCTAAGTGTTATAATTATGTGATGGACCATGGGACAATACGACAGAATCTAAAATATAGGGTGTCAATACACAAAGGTACTGGTACGTAGAACAATCCAAAAAGAAAATATATGTTTATTCAACGTAGGTGAGAGCATTTCATAAAAACATGTCAGCATAAAACATTTTAAAATACATGGGCATAATTTGATAAACTTCAAAACATTTCCTTTAAATCATGACTCTACTCTTTATTTTCCTTCTGAGATAGATGGTACACCTTACATTTTAGTACCCACGGGCTATATGGGTCCACCATTAACTCGTCGCCAAGCCCCCAAACCCAAGTTTGTCGCAAGGATTGGGGTTCTAAATACTATTCTAGTATACCAGTGTCTTGAGGACAAGTATACATTGGCCATAGACAATCATGTCTCCAGAATCGGCAAAACATGGTTTATAGCAATGAGCCTTTACACTCAAATGCCTTCTTCAGGTAACCATCTAACTCTTTTTAAGACCAATTTTAGTCCATTAAAACTATGTTTAATGCTTTTAAAACATTCAATACTTATTCTATTAAGGGCATATCATCACTGGGTATCGTCATACCCAGACTTACAAATCCTTCGTGTCATATCAATTTTCACAACCCTTCTCATTCAAAACATGTAAATGACCACCAAAAGGTTTAACAAATCACACGAGAGTTTCTTATTATCAAAATCATATGAAGCTTATTCAAACACACTCTCTTTATAAATTTAGTACACATGGTGGCCATTCTATTTTATTCAACACATGCATAATGGTTAAGAGACATTTAACACTCAAGAATTCATCATTAGTCGCAAATCAACCCCTGACATTAGTTATACGAAAATCTCATGATCAATATGTGGGATCTTAATTCATGCTCTCAAAATAATTTACAATTCATATCATGCAAAGTCCATAAATTTCATCATGGGGAGTGGAATTTCACGAGTTACATTCATAAATAATCTTTCGAATTCAAATCATATATGCATGAGTTTATAAATCAAACTTATGGAAAAACCCCATAACAATTACATAATTTCATCGAATTAGTTTCACAATTCATTCTCTTAAAAAAATTTACCAGAACTCATAGAATATATGTATATATATATATATATATATTTAAAGCTTATAGAAAATGTAAAACCTATGATCGTGCAATTTAGGGTTGCCCCACGCACCTTGAATTGATGAAAATGTTAAGGAAATTGGATCCTTGAAGTTTAATCCCTCCAATCCTAGTCAGTTTTTCCTTCTCTTGCTTAAAGATAATCAATTAGGGAGATGGGTAGAGATAAAACATTTTTAAGGGCTTAATTCAGGCTATAGTGTTTAGGGACATTTTGGGGATGTGAAAAGACCTTGTTGCCCTTAGAATAACTAAAAAACGAAGCCCCTACACCTCTATGCATTGGTTATTCTGCACCCAACCCATGGCCTAGCACCAAAGTGGGTGGAGCCTAAGCTATGGCCTAGCTCCCAGTTGGGCGGATCCTAGGCTATCGCCTAACCTGGAAAGTGACTCATTCAAACACTCATAACTTTTTACTCCAGACTCGAATTGACAAACGGTCGGTGGAGTTGGAAAGAAGACTTGAAGGGATTCAATTTTATATATAGTAGGCCACATGACTATTTATATCCTATAATAAATAGCCGTTGGAAATTGACCCAAGAAAAATCATCAACTAAAAATCAATCGATAGGAAAGTGCTCAACTTAGCTTTTGATCTAGGAGATTCTTGTGGTGTATATTCATCTCCAAAGATGTTTCCACACTAAGGAAGTATCATTCACACTTATATATAAGTAGAAACCATTGGGTTTAGGCTATAAACATTGAAAATATGGTTCAACCTTAGCTCAAAAAAGCAAGGTGTTACATTATCTTCCCCTTGGGATCATTCATCCCCCAATGATGGGTAGGAACTTGTTGAAGCTCCAAAAGTATGGAATAAAGAACGTAGCCTCACATTGAACATATTTCCTCAACAAAATATGCAAAGGCATTAAAGAGCTTAACCGCTAGTGAAAAGTGTAAGCACGAAGAGTGAGATAACAAGAATTGACATAGAGATGACCTTGTACATGAGCTCTAGGGATCATAATCATCACAACATAAGGCATGAGTTTATTTGGTGATCATAGGACTGATTTACACCGGTACTAACCATGAAATAAGGTTTCACAAATATAGGAAATAGAAGCATTCTCTACCTTACATGATACAACGAATAGACTTATAACTTAAAGACACTACTCAACTATGCCCCAAATAATAAATAACATACTTCATCATTTCCAACTTACAATACTCCCATAACACTTCTAACCATATGAGTTTGAGTCCCACTACGTAGTGCTTTATGTTGAAGCCTATCTCAAAGTTTAAAGGTGCTAACTTAAACTACGGGATCCTGTACTCTACATCCTATTAAGAATATTCACCTTATCACTACCATCAAACAAACTCAAGTTTTTAATTCAGGGACTACTAGCCATATAGCACATTGGTTTCAGTTTTCATCAATCAGAACATTCAAGCCTATCATTACCATACCCACTTTATGAATCTCCCCTCTAAGAATAGCAAATTTGATCACTCTCATAAAGATTTTTGCCACATATCTCCTTCGTAACTATTTTATGTAACAAAATTCATCTTTTTCTTTCCCTCTTATCCTATAACCTTAGCTAAAGAAATCACATTAAAATTTTCACATTCAAGAACATCTACTCCCTTACCTAAAACATTACGATACTTCCACAACCACCATCATACTAGCATAAGGAGGGTCATTGAAGGACCCGAGAATAAGCATGATGAATGAGAGTAACATATTTGATTATAACTTATACTTATTTCTCTACTCAAGGTGGGACATGAGTTGTATATACAATACAAGAGACATAAAGTTCTTCATATGTAAAGTGTTTGAATCATAAGTAGAGAGTCGTTCGGTATAAACACAACACAACATGAGTTCTTACGACAGACCATTGTGAGAAATATAAGCGCTTATATCATGAGTCATATAAAATAAGTTTGGAATTCTTGAAGTCAATGATTAATACAAGGACTAATACTTGAAGCTATTAGTTCTCATTTTTAGAGCTGAGATAGTCTTGAGTTTGCATAAACCTTATCGCTTTGGCTATTCCTCACTTAAAATGAATCGGTAACATATATAAACCATAGTTTCTTAGAACCAAGCATTATGTGAGACATGTATTTTTATGGATCATAAGCAACATAACATAGAGCTTGGATACTTGGAATATTAGATCATTAAGGTACATTATTGCTTCTAGTTTAGAGGTCGGAACATTACGTGAGTTACATAGAGAGTTCAAACCTTAGACTTAGGTAGGACTTGAACACATAAGACATTGGTAGATGTCCATACAAATTAAAGTAGGAGGAGCTTGCTTTAATAGGAATGGATTTATCATGATTCTTACTTGAAACTTGATACCACAAGAAAATTTGGGAACTACCTTAATTCATCATCTCCCCCTTAGATCAAAGTAATAATCCTAGACTTGTGGACCTAACCTCACATCAAATATATAGCCATAACTCTCAACATAAAATGGGTATCACCATATACATAATGCTAAACTCTCTCCAATAAACTATACCCTGAAGGCCTTGCTTTCCAGAAGTGATACTTTTAATTTTTGCTATTCTCTATAACCATCAATCTATAACTCACAGTCTCATGAGCATACACATCCTCACTCCTTATCACATAAAAATACACTCTCCACTACTTAACATTCTAACATTAGACCGCTAATCACATAACTTACAACACAATAAAATTTATAAAACATACCAAAGGCCCATACTTCCTACCTATATTTCCTCAATTTAAATCTAACAAACACCGTACAACCACTCCCCAGACTTCTCCATACTACAAATTTAAAGAAAATAAACTAGGTACGGAAAGCACTTATACACATAAAACTTTACCTAACAATATGCTACCTAGGGTTTCAATTTATTCTTATATACCCATACTCTTATCTGCTCAGTTACTCTACCATAATTCATCGTTCTAATACTAGTCTCATGTGTGTGTGTATATATATATATATATATTATAATTATTCACTCCTTTCTCTATAAGTAGCCAACCTAGGCTGGTGCACACATCAAATCAAGCCTACTACTTACTCCCACAACATATGCATCATTAATCTTAAGCTACTATTCTTATTACCTCCATCCACATCTAAAGTTCAAGCCTATTGTATAACCCTAATCATGTAACACTGATGAAGCATTTCACATAATATGCTAGTCCATCAAATTAGGAATTCAACCTAACTATGTCACTTAACTTAACTACCGCCCACAAGTTTATTCTTTCCACAATATTTACAACACCTTATAATCTACCGCACACCTTCTTAGGTGTAGTACTAGTTTACCATGACTAGAGAAAAAATAATCAAGGGGGAGGGGGGGGGAGGGGTAAAGTCACCTAATAGGGATAGTCGATCTTAATCTTATGTTATAACCTATTACGATCTTATCTATAAATTCCACTTTCTTACATCATTTTTATATACCCATGCAATAACAACAACAATAACAAACCCAGTGAATTCCCACCAAGTGAGGTCTTGGGAGGGTAAAATATACGCAGTCCATATCGCTACTTCTAAAAAAGTAGAGAGGCTATTTCTGATAGACTCCCGACTTAAGATAAAGAATAGTTAACACGGTCATAGTAATACCTGAAGCAGAATGGATGGCATAACCGAGATAAGAAATGAGAAATAATACAAATAGAGCTAAGAGAGCCATGACAATAAGAGCAATATAAAGTAAAAAACAGTAAATAAGAAATAATAAAAGGCCACCCCCTCGTAGTAGCATACACTAATGGCTCCTACCAGTGAGCACAGTCGTAAGCTTACTAAGCCATCTACACTAGATCTCCTTAACTACTAGCTATAACCCTAACATGCATTAACCTTATACCCATGCATACGTCACAATTACCTTTAAAATTCACTAAACACCAATGGTTCACTACCATAACTTATTGACTAATCTACTCCTTTCCATTTACTATATATAAATGATTTCTACAACCACTATAACTATCCACTATGAGCTCCTTCCTTATTTTGAATAAATAACAATCATAGCTAGCCACTTCCTTCATAAACTACCATACGATCTTCAAATATTCCTACCATATTAGTTAATCACTATAAAAGGCAACCCATCCCTCAATTAAGGGTTATACAGAGTAAAAAGCATAAAGCTTTAATCTTCAGAAACCAAATAAGACAGGTTATGGATTAATTTCTTAAGATTGTTATTTTGGGTACACAGTCTGTATACTTGCACAATACACTTCAATCTCAGTCAAAACTATTTTCAGAACAAAAATAAAGTTGAATACCTCAACCCAATTTCAAAATAACCAATCAAAATAAACTATCAAAGAAGTATGTTTATCTAAAGAAAATAAGATAAAGTAGTAGTAGAACTAAGTCCTCCAATTTCATGGAGTGTCCTTAAGAAATTAATTCCTCTTAAGTACCCGAGGTTGTGGAATTTTTCCTCCCAGAAAAAAAAGACTCATAATCTAAAAGTAGCGGTGCCTTAAAATTTCAGATTAGTCAAACACTTTCAATGGATGATGATTACAAAGAGTTTTTTGAAGAAGAAGGATATTTTTTCAGCACTTAAAATTATGTCTATACCAGAGGAAATTTTTAGGTATTTATAGCTATAAAGTGTCCCTCCGAAAAGGAAACAATGGTTCATGGAATGGTGTATCATATTGAAACAGTCATGTTTGTTCCTTCTAAAATAGTGTCTTTTCTGAACAGTCATATGTCCGTTTTGAGGTGCATTTTTGCATGCATTTGCACTTGGAGAAAATATTTTCGTTTGAATTTTGAAGTAAAAATTTCATTTATTTTTTCAAGTTTCAAGAAAACTTTGTCTAAAAATAATATCTCGATCTATCATTTGCCGAATCCAAATCCAAATTCAAAGACAAAGATGAACCCGAAGCCGAGCAAGAGATAACAAAGACAGAAACGAGGCATCTCTTGGTTTTTTCCTCACTATCCACTTAAAGTTGTGTTTCTTAATATAAACATAATAAATTTGATTTTTTCTACCAGTGTGGGAGAAGTACACTTTCCTTTAAGTGAGTACACTTTTCTTTTAAGTGTGAGCTCACCTTTTCTCCAATAATTCTCTTTATTTTTCATTCACATATCCAATTGAACCCAACACTAACGACAAAAATGATACACTAACATATAACCAGGAGCAATAATTAGAACTATCCTTGCACTAACAATTTAAAAAGTATAAATTGTGGGCATATGGACAAACAAAAAAAAGAGCATTAAATTAAATCACATATCTTTCACCCATTCTGAAAACTAATTAATGAAATATCTAGATTTAACTAAAAAGTGTCAATATTTCTATTAAAATATGTTAAAAGTTGGATTAAGGAATGCACATGATGTATTTTAATTTTCTTTAGTTCTCTCATTTTAAATAAGACTCCTAGTCAAATTAGTATTTCTATTTTTTGTCGGAAATTGTTTGTCTCTTTTTTTAGGGTAGCAAATAAACATTGTTTTAGGGTAAGTTTAACCTATTTTTAGTTGTAATAGGGACTATTATGTTGAAAGTTTATTATCAAATAAAAGAGGTTGTTTTAAATAAAAAATAAATAGCTCTCTATATCTCTTCTTCTTTTAACTTTATCTCTGTTTTCAAATACTTATTTTGGGATTTCCTTGCTACTTATTTACCTTTACAGTACTAAAAACAACAATTGGTATCAGCCTTTGATCTCGAGGTACCTGTGAGTATGTGCATCAATCATACTCAGTGGACACCCTGAATAGAGAAACATGTTTTTCTTTGATGGCACCACCAACTTCCAATGGAGAAAGTTATTAAATCTAGGCAGTTAGAATGCTGACATATCTGGAAGCTTTTGATATTTAGGAGGCTACTAAAGATGAATATGAGATAGCTTCCTTGCCAAACAATCTCATGGTCGCGTAGATTAAAGCTAACAGGGAGAAAAAAATAAGAAAATCAAAGGCAAAGGCATGCTTATTTATTGCAGTTTCATCCAATGTCTTCACTCGTATCATATCTCTGAACTCATCAAAATAGTTATAGAATTATCTCAAGATTGAGTATGAAGGAGTTAATAAGAGTCGAGGGATGCAAGTGTTGAATATGGTATGTGAATTTGAGCTTCAAAGGATGAAGGAAAATGAAACCATAATGGAGTATTCTGAGTGTTTTCTTAATATAGGAAATCACATCAGATTGTCGGGTTCCACTTTTAACAATTCAAGGATTGTTTAGAAAATCCTAGTAGCAGTACCTGAAAGATTTAAGGCTACCATACAACCTTATAAAATACTAAGTACATGTCCAAAATTACAATAGCAAAGCTCTTAATTACTTTTCGAGAACAAGAGCAACAACTTGTTAAGAGACAAGAAGGAGCTGTTGAAGGTTCCTTAGTAGCCAAGCATCACAATGATGGATGATATAAAAAGAAGAAGAATAATAAGTACCAACCAACAGGTGGAAAATGTAGAACATGCTACAACAAAAACAAAATAGGTAAGTTGAAAGGAAACTACCCTCCCTATTAGCATTATGGTAAGCTCAGACATGTACTTTTCATGTATTAGAAAAGGCCTGATGCAAAGTTCACTAAGTGTAATCAGTTTGGGTATGATGTGATATTGAGAAAAAATCAACAGCAAGATACAGATGCTAGAGTTGTTAATGAACAAAATGAGGATCAACTCTTTATTGCGTTGTGTATTCCAAGCAACGTCTCAAGCAAGTCTTTGCTGGTTGATAGTGGATGAACAAATCATATGACTTACGATAAAGAATTTTTTTAAATATTTGAGGCTTAGTAAAATTACAATAGTTATAATAGGTCATGGCACTCATATTCCAATAATAGGAATGGGAACCATTACAATTGAAATACAATCAGGTACTAAAACAATTTTTGATGTTCTTTATATACTCAATTTGGACCAAAACTTTTTAAGTGTTGGTCAAATATTAGAAAAAGGTATCAAGTTGTATTTTGAAGATAAATACTATTTGATCAATGAAGCCTTAGGATGAATCATTTCTAAAGTCAAAATAAGAGGCAGAAGCTTTGCAATAAATCCATTGAAAGAATACAGATGGTATATTCTGCAAAAGAAATTGTTGTTGAGTTATGGAATAGGAGACTTGGGCACTATCATTATCAAGGTCTTATAAAAATTCAACAATTGAATATGGGGGAGAATCTACCTGATTTGGAAGTAAATACTATTAAATGTCATGCCTGTCAATTTGGTAAACAACATAGAAAGCCCTTTACAAAATCAACCTACAGAGCCTCACAAAAGCTACAACTAATTCACAGTGAGGTCATAGGACCTCATAAACCTCCATCACTATAAGGTAGCATCTCTTACATTCTTTTAATTGATGATTTTACAAGAATGTGCTGGATTTGTTTTATTGAAAATCAAGTCAGAAGTTGTTGGTGTATTCTAGAAATTCAAAAAATTTGTGGAAAATCAAAGTGGTCATAAGATTCAAACTTTGAGGTCTGATAATGAAAAAGATATACCTAAGAATAATTTAGTTCATCATATGAGGAGGCTGGTATTGTGCATAAATTTATAACACCATACACGCCAAAACAAAGATATGTTAGTGAAAGAAAAAATAGATGGATAATGGAGATAGCTAGGTGTATATTATGTGAGATGGAGTTGCCTAAAACATTTTGGGTAGAGGAAGCAAATACTATAGTTTTTGTGTAAAATCGACTTCAACAAAGGCTTTGGAAGATAAAACATCATTTGAAGCTTGGTACGGGCTTAAACCTTCACTATGTTTTCTGAAAATATTTTATTTTGTGTGTTTTGTTCATGTTCCTCAGGCTAAATGCAAAAAACATGACTAGAAGGTAATTCCAGGCATCTTTGTAGGTTACAACGGAGTTTTAAAAACTTACAAAGTTATAACACCTCAAAAACTTTAGAACCTTCGTGCACCCAGTTTTGTATAAAATGCAAGTACATGGGATAACTAACTTCATGTATTTGTAGTATTGAAAGTGATATATACATGTATTAAGTCCTCAAATAATTCCAAACTCTTAGCCAAGTCAAAACCTCCCTTACCGATTAATTTCTCATGAAGTGCCTTGCTACAGTCAACTTCAAATGAGCATAACTCCTATATTATATAGTGTTTTTTAGCTCAAGACCCACTAAATTACAAATAATTTAATTAGCTTTCCAAAAAATTTAGTTTTGTATTCTCGCTTGGACATAAGTGGTGAGTCGTCCATCATCCAAAAGGCACTGTTACTTTTCATTTATTTTTTTGTTCTGGTATTTTATGGTTCATATGATATAGTCAAGGGTCATGTCCTGACGTAGGAGTTATTCTTAAAGTTAGAAGCTTTGTAGACAGGTGTTGAGTAATTATTTGAATTTGGTTCTTAAGACATGGATGTTTCTTTTTTTAAATGTTGAACCTTTTTATATATATATATATATATGGTTTTGTTCTCATAACTTTAAGTATTACCATGCTTATGATATAATGAAGGGCCCCAATTTGGTTTATGAAAAGCTTTGTATTAGAGCATGCTTTAGGGTTCCAAGGTATCTACGAAGTCATGTTGAGTAGATTCCTTTTTATAAGTGCATAGCATGTCACACTTATAAGAGGGAGGATACCAGGAATTTAGGAATATTTTCCTTTCTTCATGTTATAGTTCATGATAGAGATTCTAGTCATAATGAATTGTTATATCTCCTAACTCCTATTCTTTAGATCATTTCTCCCCGAATATATAATGGCCAAAGCAATTCAGATAGATCATCCATCCTTACATAGGCATATATTGAGGAGGTCCACCCTACCCATGGCATGCAAACACATTATGAAGCTCATTTTTCTATTTTTTCTACTCTTTCTAGGGTTTTCTCGGCCCTAACCAGTCCTTCCCAAGCTCCTAGAACTGGTACCATCTATGCCTAATCTCGCAATGAGAGGTTTCAAATATTGAGTTCATATAGACTATTCAAATACTGGCTCAAATTGTATCATCTCTGTCCTGTCGATTGGATAATGTTGGCTATAGTAATACTTATTCGTATGCTACTCGAGTTGGTTGGTCTATGCGGTTGAAACCCCTACCTTTACTGGGTCCAAATCTAAAGAGGACCCTCAAGAGTTTGTTAATAAAATGGAGAAGATCTTTAGGGTGATATATGCTAGTGATACTGAGGGGGTAGAGTTTGAGGCTTATCAGCTAAAAGGGTGGTTTATCAATGGTATGGTGAATTGGAGATGATTAGGGGTGAAGATGTTGAACCTTTTATTGGGGAGAAATTCTTCAATGCCTTCTTCGATCACTTCTTTCCTTGAGAATTGAGAGAGGCCAAGGCTGAGGAGTTTGTGAATATGAAGCAAGACAAGATAAGTGTTAAGAAGCTTCTATGAATTTTACTCAGTTGTCTCATTATTCTTCTTAGTTGGTCTCTAACATAAGGTACAAAATGAGAAAGTTTTCTTAAGACCTTTCTTATGACTTAAGATTAGAGTGCAAGGGTGCCATGTTGAACAACGACATGGACATATCTAAGTTGGCGGTTCATATACAATAAGTGAAAGGTGATAAAAAGAAGCAGACAGAGGCTGAGTAAAAAGGCTAAACATGCAGATCAGGATATAAGTCAGTAGCGTATTAGATAATGGGTTAGACAATGGTCAAATAAGAAATCTTAGGGTAATTCTCATCCATAAGCTAGTGCTCCAACACCCAAACCTTTGTGTGATAAGCTATTTCAGGCTAGCAATGGCCTTAGGGTGCAGGGTGCCCAGTCTCAGGCCAGTGTAGCTCAGTCGACACCATCTTACCCTCCTTATCTTATTTGTGGAAAGCTTATTCGTGGCTTGGAAAGTAATTTGTTCTTTAGTTATGGTCAACCAAGTCATAGGCAGCCGGGCCATCCCGCAGCTAGGGGTGCACTTGGGACTAATAAATCCTAGGCTTTAACTTCTTCAGCTCCTGTTGTAAAGAGTTCTACTTTAGGGATGTGGAATGGACGTAATCGTATATATGCAATGTCTACTCGTTAGCTTTTCTTTCATAATGTTTATGCATTACTTTATCATGGTACCACTTTATCCTATGTAACTCCTTACATGGTTTTACACTTTGGTTTTGGTCCTAAAAATATTTTTGACCCCTTCTCATTCTCTACCTTAGTAGGTGAGTCCATTATTGCTAGGAGAGTCTATTGGGGATGTGTTGTGTCTATCTTTCATCGGGCCATTGTGGTAGATCTAATAGAGCTTGGTATGGTGGATTTTGATATAATCTTAGGAATGGAATGGATTCACTCATGCTATACTACCCTATACTATAGAACTATAAAGGTCACCTTTCATTTTCCTAATGAACAGGGGAAAAAGTGGGAAGAGAGTTCCCAAGTACCAAATGGAAAGTTTGTTTCTTATCTTAGAGCCTGAATGTTAATATCTAAAGGACGTCTATACCATTTGGTTCGAGACAAGGACTCTAATTCTGAAAGTACCTCCTTATAGTCTCTTCTAGTGGTTAATGAGTTTCCTGAAGTCTTTCTCGACTACCTTCCTGGAATTTCTCCTATTAGGTAGATAGACTTTGGGATTAATCTTTTGCCCGATATGCACTATATATCCATTACTACATATAAAATTGCTCTTATGAAGCTGAAGGAGTTAAAAGAATAACAAAAAGACCTCTTTCATAAAAGGTTTATCCATCTTAGTATCTCTTCCTGGTTGCTCTTGTACTTTTCGTATGAAAGAAAGATGGGATCATTCGTATGTGCATAGACTACCACCAACTAAATAAATTTATCATTAAAAGTAAGTGCCCACCTTCTAGAATTTATTATATATATGTCCCACTTCAGGGTGCTAAGTATTTCTCTAAAATAGACCTTTGTTTGGGTTACCATCAGCAAAAGATTAGGAAAGTTGATATTCCTAAGACTGCTTTTTTGACCCATTATAGCCATCATAAATTCTTGGTTATGTTATTTGGATTGACTAATGCTCATGTTGCTTTCTTGGACTTTATGAACAGGGTGTTTAGACCATTTCTGGATTTTTTTTATCATAGTGTTTATTGATGATATTTTGTTATACTCTAAAAGTGAGGAGAAGTACGTCAATAACCTCTGAATTGTGTTGCAGACCCTTGAGGATCAGGAATTGTATGCAAAATTTTCTAAGTGTGAATTTTGGTTGAAATTAGGGGAGATTGTGTCCTAAGTTATCAAGGGAGATTATGTGTTTTGATGCAGATGGGTTGCGAGACAAGATTTTGGTTGAAGCTCATGTTTCTGGGTATACAGTTTATCCATGTTCAATAAAAATATATCATGATTTGGAGGAGATGTATTGGTGGAATAACATGAAAGGAGATATTACTAATTTTGTTGCCAAGTGTTTGAATTGTCAGCAAGTCAGGGTTTAACATTTAAGACCGGGAGACACCTTCCAAGAGATAGCGTTACCTATATGTAAATGGTAGATGATTAACATAGATTTTGATATAGGTCTTCCGTGGTCCCAAAACCAGTATGATTCCATTTGGGTCATTTGATAAAATGACTAAGTCCGCCTAGTTTCTGCCTGTGAGGAATAATTATTTGGGAAAGTATTATACAAAATTATACATTCAGGAAATAGTTTTATTGCATGGGGCCCCAGTGTTTATCATATTCGACTGAGGTATGTAGTTTTATTCTCAGTTTTAGTGGTCTTTTCAAAAAGGGTTGGGGATGAAGGTAAAGCTTAGCATCACTTTCCACCCTCAAATGGATGGGCTAACGGAGCGTACTATTTAGACTTTAGAAGATATACTAAGGGACTGTTTGATTGACTTTAAAGGTAGTTTGGTGAATCACTTGCCACATATTGAGTTTGCCTACAATAATAGTTATTATTTCAATATTTCAATGGCCCCTTTCGAGGCCCGTTATGTTAGAAGGTGTAAGTCTCCGATTTGATAGTATAAGGTGGATGAGTCAAGGTTGTTTGGGACTGATCTTGTACATCAAGAAATAGAAAAATTCATGGTTATTTGAGAAGGACTTAGAACCTCTCAAAGTTACCAAAAGTCTTATACGAATGTGTGACAAAGAAAGCTAGAATTTGAGGTTGGCGATTGGGTATTCCTAAAAGTCTCTCCTATGAAGGGAGTTATGACTTTTGGGAAAAAGGGAAATTTTATTCCTATATTGGTCCATATCAGATTCTAAAAAGAGTTTGGAATATTTCTTATGAATTAGACTTAACAACGAGCTTAGCATTGGTTCATCATGTGTTACATGTGTCCACGCTGAAGAAATGTGTGGGTGACCATTCCTTGTTGGTGCCTGTAGAAAATATTGAGGTGAAGGATTCTTTGTCTTACAAAGAAGTTCCTATCAAAATTCTTGATAGACAAGTTTGAAAGTTAAGGACCAAGGAGATAGTTTCGGTAAAGGTGCTATAGAGGAACCAAAGGGTGGAGGAAGCTACTTGGGAATTCGAGGAGGATATGAAAGCTATATATCTCTTATTATTTCCATCTCCAGACGAGGCTGATTAAGGTACGAATCCTACTTTTTTTCTAAATCTATTTGATTTCATGCATTAGGTCTATCTATGTTTTTAACTATAGTGTACTAAAGTATCCTAAGTTCTCATTCAGGGATGAATGATCACTTTAGAACCTTTGTGAACCCAATGTTGTATAAAATGCAAACACATGTTAAAACAAACTTCATGTCTTTGTAGCATTGGAAGTGATTTGTACATGTATGAAGGCCTCAAGTAACTCCAAACTCTTGTCCAAGTCAAAACCTCCCTTATTGATTTATTTCTCATGAAGCGTCTTTATAGAGTAAATTTCAAACAACCATAAATCCTAGATTATATATTTTTTTGAGCTCAATACCCACCAACTAATAGATAATTGAATTATATTTCAGACGCATCTATTTTTATCTTAATCCTATGTCGGATAAGAAGTTATGACAATTTTACGGAAGCCCTATCAAGCTGTCTGACTACCTATGACCATAACCTATGGTCCGTAGGTTGAGGTCGTAAGTAGGGCACAGAGATCTAAAAAATGCTCTGATATCTACGACCCTAACCTATAGTCCATAGGTTCAACCTACGGATCCATACTTTGAGGTTACAGGTAGGGTCCTGAGAGATGAAAAATGAGATCTGATTTTCACGGCTTTATCTATGATCCGTAGGTTCAACCTATGGTCCGTAAGTCAAGCCATGGGAACTTGTTTCTGAGAAATTATTTTTGGGTAAGGTTAGGGGCATGTTGTTTATTTTCCTTATGAAATCTGACCGTTATATTCTTAAAAACCTTTTTGAATACCGAGTTACGATCTTTTTAAAAAAGAATACATTAGAAGCTCGTCCTTTTCCCTCAAACATTCTAAGATGCAACAATACCTAGGGTTCAAGATTCAAGGCTCAAATTGAGGCTCTATTTAGAAAAAAGGCATGTTGAACACTCCTTACTCTAAGTATTACTATATTTTGTTGATTTATTTTGTAATTATGTGTTGTTTAATGACTGTTTGGAACTAGGGTTGGGGAGATTGTTGTGAAAAACTTTATATTGATTTCTCTTCTTGTTTATGGGTTTTCTAAATAATATTAATGGGTTTTGAGATGTAATATGTTCTATAAAAATGGTGAAATTGTTAACATGGATTCACAACCTTTAAGGATGTAATATGTTCTATAAAAATGGTGAAATTGTTAAAATGGTTTGACATAATATGAATGGCTTGCAAGTCTTGGTATGACGATACCAATATGGACATGCCTTAATAAAAGACTCCATGGATAATAATGTGTGTAAAATTATTTTAATTAGTCCTTAAAGGGATTTATGTAGCTTTACCCTAAAGGTGTACGTCCTCATGACCAATGCCAAAAATCTATGTTTTGCCGACATAGGGATGTCGACCTTAATTGAATAATGAATGGTGTCCTTAACATAAGGATAATTTGGTGGATCTAGTCTTTTGGTGATTTTAGCCTAATTTCAGTATGTGTGACAAACATGGATTGAGCCCCTACCAGTTGGGAAATACCAAACCCCTATAGTTTATGGGTTACTGGATGACGGTGAAAAGTTATGTAGTTCATCATTAAGTTTTAAATAGTTGTCTTTATGTGCCAGATCCCTAATCCCCTACTTTATTACTTTTATGGATACTTAAATGAGTTGTGACTTGTCTTATAAAATGTTTATTTCGCTTTCCCTAGGTTGCATGTGTCACGACCCAAAAATGATAGGTCATGATGGCACCTGTTGTGATGAACCTTGGCAAGTAAGCCTATCAAACAAACCGATACAGAACAAAAACAACAACAAACCCAATGTATTCCCACAAAGTGGGGTCTGGGGAGGGTAAAATATACGCAGACCATACTGCCACCTCCGAAGAAGTAGAGAGGTTGTTTTCGATAGACCCCAGCTTAAGATAAAGAATAGTAAACAAGAGCATAGTGAAACATGAAGCAGGATGTATGGAATAATATAAATAAGGAATAAGACATAATACAATAGAAATCCGAGCAATACGAAATAAGATAAATAAGCACAATATGAAATACGAGATAAAAAAAGGACATCTAGATAGGACAACCACCTAGTAGTAACATACACTCACAGACCAAAGGCACCCACCACCCCTAAACCCTCTTGACTAGGGCTCCTACCTATGGACACAGTCCTAGAATTTCTAACCCGGATATACATGAGCTCTTCTAACTACTTGCTACATCCCATGCACTTATACTAGCCTTCTACCCTTATCCGCAACCTCCACACCTTCCTATCTAGGGTCATGTCCTCAATAAGCTAAAGCTGCTCCATGTCATATCTAATCACTTCCCTCTAGTATTTCTTGAGCCTACCTCTCCTCCTCTTGAAGCCATCCAACACTATCCTCTCATACCTATGAACTGGGACATCCATTCCCCTCCTTGTCATATACCCAAACTATCTCAGCCTTCTTTTTCGTATCCTGTCCTCCACTAAAGCCACTTCCACCTTCTCTTGAATAATCTCATTCCTAACTCTATCCCCTCTAGTAAGTCCACACATCTAATGCAATATTTTTATTTCTTCCACCTTCACTTTTTAAATATGGGAGTTCTTGACTGGCTAACACTCTGCTCTATAATGCATGTCTGGACGGACTGCCACTCTGTAGAATTTTCCTTTAAGATTAAGGGGCACCTTCTTATTAGAAAACACCCTTGAGGCAAGCCTTCGCTTCATCCAACCTGCTCCAATATAGTTAGAGACATCGTCATCAATCTTGTTGTTCCCCTAAATCATAGACTCAAGATACTTGAAACTATCCCTCTTACAAATATCCTGGGAATCCAACCCACCACCATATCGTCCTCCTGCCTCAAGTCACTAAACTTGCATTCCATATATTCTGTCTTGGACTTACTCAACTTGAACCCCTTAGATTCAAGGGTTTACCTCCAAACCTTTAATTTATCATTCACACCCCCCCGCATCTCATAAAGCAGCATGACATCATCCGCAAAAAACATACACCAAGGCACCTCCCCTTGAATACTCTGCATCAACACGTCCATCACCAACGCAAACAGGAACGAACTAAGAGTCGAACCCTGATGCAACCCTATCTCGACCGGAAAATACTTTGAGTCCCCTCCCACCATTCTCACTCGAGTATTCCCTCCATCATACATATCCTTAATAGCTCTGATGTACGCTACCGGGACCCCTCTCACCTCTAAGCATCTCTAAAGAACCTCCCTAAGGACTTTGTCATATGCCTTCTCCAGGTCGATGAACACTATATGCAAATCCCTTTTTCTTTCCCTATACTGCTCCATCAATCTCCTTACTAGGTGGATTGCCTCTGTCGTCGAGTGACCAGGCATAAAACTAAACTGATTCTTTGAAATGGACACGATCCTCCTCAATCTCTGCTCAACTACCCTCTCCCAAATCTTTATAGTATGACTCAACAGTTTGATACCCATATAGTTGTTGTAACTCTGAATGTCACCCTTGTTTTTATATAATGAAATCATCGTACTCCACCTCTAATCCTCAGGCATTCTCTCCATCTTGAAAATGGTATCAAACAAATATAAGTCTTCTAGAAGAAAAATGAACAATACAAGTATAACAAATACAGAAAAAGACATAATAGTGAATCCATAACTCGCAAAAGCATGTATCAACAGTATAAGAATGTATCTAATACAACTCAAATCCAAATGAAATACTTAAGATATCCAAATACAAAAAAACACTATCTCTGAAATGAAACTAAAGTCATAGTCTATAAAGAAAGGTAGCATAAGTTATCTAGACGCCTGAAAAATCATCAACTACCTTAAAAGCTCCAACAATCGCCTGAGTCAAGCAACGTGGGGTGCACTCAAAACTAAATCTGCACCATAAGGATATAGTAGAAGTGAGTACGGTCCACTTCTACTCCGTAGGTATCATAGGTCGATCGAGAAAAGTATAAAATAAGTTACACAAAATACATACTAAGGGAACGTCACCTGCAATAAAAAAATATCCCATAACGGTAGCCTACACTGCTTGCACTAATAATTCTAATATATATATATATATCACAAATACAACAACACTACAGAAAGTATAACATAGTATACATTATATCACATGCTAGTATAAATAAAGAAGAATATGTATATACTGGATGGTCAAGTATAAGTAACAAGATATAGAGCAAGTAGACATATAACAAGTCAATACATGAATTCAATCACAACATCAACCTAATAAAGCAAATACAGTGTATAAGATGATGATGCACAAGGTTGACTTACTGCCTTGAGGTTGGTACACAGTCATCACGTCTTTTCCAGCATAATCCTTTGGAGAAGGTTTATAATATCCAATATCCTATACCAATATCAGTATTTTCTAAGTTTTATGTATTTCTAGTATTTCCAATGTTTCCAATATTTCCAGTGTTTTCAAAGCACACACATAACATAAGATATAAATCAAGTACATATACATGACAACAGTAAATATAAAGCAATAAAACAAACAAGTGAAATGATATGTATGATGACATGAGAATGATGATGCAATGCTCACAACCATTCAAAAATAGTATTTCCACTACCAATATGCATGGTGTATTTCCACAACCAATTTATATGATTTTTTCCACAACTAACCACAATGTTACAATTTCACAACCATGTGAGCCAATATCCATTCACTATGTCCACTATCTATGAATTTTCCACATAATCAATATGCCTTCAAACTAGGAATATATCACAATACTCCGAAGGCATGACAATCAGCATTTCTAACAACACAATGCAATTATTTGCATGTATTTCAAGCTATCAACATCACATAAAATCCCTTACTATCACATATATCACATGATATCTCATATTTAATAATTATATCACATTTAGGCCCCCACACAGACACAATATATGATAGAAATATTTCATGATTAGTTTCCACCCCTTAACATACATTTTGGTATATAAATTAACTACCCAGTCAGTCTGAATAGTTAAGTCATAACCTACCTCGAATACTGGAACTAGTCTGCTACACTTCCATCCTAAAGTACTACTCCTCACGAACGATCCCAAAATTAACATTAATTAAGAAATATAAAATCTATGTGTCAAAACAAAGCCAACGATGCCCATATTACGTACTTTTGGTTTGGGGTCAAAATGGACCCGTGAAATGAATTTTTTTTTTTAAAAAGAGAAAAATCATAACTTTACTTCAAAAATCTGTTCCCCATATTTTTAGGAATTTACAACTGAAAATTCAAGTCAAATAGATTAAAAATGAGGTACAAACCGAAGAAAAATTATTTTTAAGCTTTACCAGATAAAATCTTTAAAATCTATGTGAAAATCAAGAATCAAAGTTGTTTTGAAGGTTAAATTGATGAAAAACTAGTAATTATAGGATTACGAACATTATTCAAGTGAAAAGGCATGAAATTTTGTGATAAATCAAGCCCTAAGATTTTTGAAGTTTTGAGAAATTAATCAAGGAATTTACTAAGAAAGGGGTGAATTCTTACATTAAATTCATAAGAGAATCAAGAAATAGATGTTAATCTAGCTTCTCAAGCACCCACAAGCTTCACTTTTAAACTCTCACGGTATTTTAGGGTTTAACTCTCAAGAGGCAAGGTGAAAGAAGGAGCAAAATTGGGCAAAAAAAGGTTATTTATACTTAACCCAGGTTACAAAGCATTAAAGCATAAATCGGCCTCCCCAAATGCGATTTACCCTATATTTTCCAAGTTGCACCAGCAACCTGGTGCACCAGATTTTTAAGTCCAAAATGAACTTCGATGGGGAGCCCAGGATTTCTTTAGAATTTGATATATGCAAATAAACTATGTAACCACACTAAATTCAATGCTTCAAACTAGATGGTGATATCAGAATTTTGAAAAACATCATTTTCACAGGTTGACCCCCGAAATCCAAAATCATAATTTTCCAAATTGAGGATCGAAATAAGATTTAAAAGCTTCAAAACCCAACCAAATATGTTACCACCCTAAAATCGACATTCTGGATTTGTCGGTGCAGTCTGTTCAGTCATGTATTGCACAGATCAAAAGATAACCAAAAAAATCTAAAATAGGACTGTTGAAGCCATAAAAAACCACAATATTGCACAAAAGGCATCAAAATGCACCGAGAACTGTGCCAATTACCCTCACACCTCAAAAATACCACAATACAACTACAAGAAGGATTAAAATAGTTAAATCACATAAAAATGCATATTTCATATAATTCATCAAATTTTTAGGTCATTATAGCATGCCCGTACTCGCCATGTTGACCGTCTCGGAACCCTACATTATTTCATGATGTTTGTTTGGAGGCATTTTTCCATGTTTCGGTACAACATTAGGATGTTTGTATTCTTGCTTGGACAACTGTTGAGAAGTGGTGATCCCTCCATCATCCGAAGGCAGTGTTACTTTTCATTTATATTTATGTTCCAATATTATATGAATTTTATGGTATAGTCAGGGGACATGTCCCAACTTAGGAGTTATTCTTAAAGTTAGAGGCTTCGTAGACAAGTGTTGGGTAATTGTTTGAATTTGTTTCTTAAGACATGAAAGTTTCTTTATTTAAATGTTGAACCCTTTTTATATATATATATAGTCTTGTTTCCACAACTTTAAGTATGACTATGCTTATGATATAATGCTAAGGGGTCAACTTAAGCCTTCATCGATTTAGGATGCCCGTCGCTATCAGGGCCCTGAATCGGGGTCATGACAAAAGTCTATCATCCTCAAACTGGAAACATAACAATTACAGATGGTCATTTTAGTGAGAATGAAGAGTAAAGTCAATCCATCTCCAGAATAACATCAAAGTCTACCGTATCAATCTCTATCAAATCCACCACAATGTCTCCATATAAAATAGCCACAACACAATTCCTATAGACCCTCTTAGAAATAAGGGACTCACTAACAAGAGTAGAAATTGAGAAGTGTTCAGATATGTTTTTAGGACAAAATCAAAATTCATAGCCTCATGAGGAGACAGATAAGACAAAGTTAAATTGGGATCAAGTAACACATACACATCATGGGAGAAAATCTACAACATACCTATGACAATATCTAGTGCGGCCTCTAAATCCTTATAAGTACATAAGCCATAGAGATGGTTACGACCCTTGTATGCCACCAAAGTAGTGCCCTGTGAAGATGGGGCTGAAAAAGTAGTAGTTGGGACATTATTTTCCTAGGTGTACCCCTTACCGAAGAGAATTCCCAATGAAAATGACCAGGCTATCCACACAGATATCATAAACAGCAAACTCTATGCGCAACTTCCCAGAAGTATGGCAAGGATGGTAGGATGGAGCCAATTGAGCCACATTGGCTTGAGACTATATACCCCACATCTTGGGGCCAATATTAGGTTCGAAATGTTGATTGTTTGCAAGGATGGGTGCAGGTGCACTAGCAGATGACTGAGTAATCCCCTAAAATTTCTCCTTGAAGAGTGTTTTCAATTCTAACCACTATTCTGGTGGTTTACCTCATGATCTACAAGCCTATCCCTCTTACTCTGATGTTCCTCAGCTTTTTTTTTTCTTATCCTCTACCTATTAAGCGTGAACCACTAGGCTGGATATATCAATATCATCGTAGAGCATTACCTCATTACGCTCCAATTTCACATCATTATATACACCAAATAAGAACTTCCTCATTCTGGATCTCATAGTAGATACCAACTCTGGAGCATAGAGAGATAATTAAGTAAACATCATAGTATACTCCTTAACACTCATAGTTTCGTACTTCAAATTCCTCGGCCTTAGCTTTCCATAACTCCTAAGGACAAAAGTGAATAGTAAAGGCCTTAGCAAAGTATTTCCAAATAGTAGGATCAGCATGCTCACCCCTAGTTTTCTACCACGCATCATACCACTAGTAAGGTATCCCTTTTAATTGGTAAGCTGAAAACTCCACTCCTTCAATGTCATCGGTATGCATAACCCAAAAAATCTTCTCTATCTCATTAATAAACCCTTGAGGGACCTCCTCAACTTTGGATTCAATGAATACCAGTGGGTTTATCCGCATGAACTAACCAACTCGATTAACATCTATGGAACTAATGGTTGAACAAGCACTATCTGTCCAACGAGACTGAGATAAGAGAATCTGAGCAAGCATCTGAATGGTCGGTCAAAATTTGGCATTAGAAACTTCACCTTAATAGGACTGAGTACATATAGGACCAGTTTTAGGAGCTTGGAGAGGACTAGTAGGGACTGATGGAACCCTAGTAGAATCAGTTGAACCATAAATGTGGACTCCATTATAGGTTAGTATCCCATGAGTAGGACAGACCTCTTTAGTAATTGCCAAGGTAGGGATGGAGGTCTCAGGGAAGGCCCTTTGGTTTTTAATCCTTTTTGGAGGCATGATCTGAAATGGGGAAAATTAAGAGTTAGAAGAATTTTCTTAGGATGAGACTTTCTAGAATGAAATTATAACATGAAAATAAGAGGAATTCCTAAATGTCTTTTATCCTCCTCCTTATAAGTTTAATTCAACACACCCAAAAAAGTACCTCTACTTGATACAACATCATAAACACCATAGAAAATTATAACTGTGCTCTAATACTAAGTTTATCATAACTTGATCCTAGACCCTAGACATAACAGGCACCCTAGAGCGATGAAAGATCAAGAAGACCTCTTAGAAGTTCATCATAAGCATAGGTATAAATATATTATGGAAATAGACCCATAAAATACAAAGTTTTCACAACATGAACTGAAGCCTTGACTGCGATAGACATCTTGAACCATAAAGGTTTGAAAGCTATCTCAACTTGTAATCATATGTACAATTCATCAAACAACAAAAAATAAGGAAGTAAACTAAAATCATGATCATCTTATTATTTCACTAAAAAATATGGACATCAGTTCATAAAGACCCAAAAACATCTAACACAAGTCTGTGAAATCTATATTAAACTGAAAACAACATCTGTCAGTAACCGGGACAAGGCCTCCAATCAGACCATGAACTAAAACTAAATAAAACATCACACGAAGCAAGGCCTTTCGAAGTAAGGGAGACTCACCAACTCCAACTGTCTGACAATGATCTACTGTATAGTGGGACCATGGGATTGAGCCTCAAATCCTTAAATATAAAGGGTCAAAAAAAATGTACTAGTATGCAGAACAGTTCAAAAATAAAATACCGATATACATCATATGTGAGAGCATTTCATATAAACATGGCATCGTAAAACATTTGAGAATACATGGGCATAATCAGTAGGTTTCAAAGCATAAGAATGGATTTCAACTCGACCCTTTGTCTTACTTTTACGCTAGATGGTACACCCAACAAGTCTAGTACCCATGATCTATATGGGTCCACCATTAACTCATCGACCAAGCCCCCACATCAAAGTTTTCCATAAGGATAGGGGTCCTACATACTATTCTAGTATATTAGTGTCTCAAGGAGAAATATACATTGGCCTTAGCAAATTATTTCTCCTGAATTAGCAAAACACAATTTCCAACAATGAGCCCTTACACTCAAATGCCTTCTTTGGGTAATCATCTAACTCTCTTTAAACCTATTTTTAACCTATTAAAATCATTTATCTTTCTAAAAAATGGTCTAGTGTCTAAAAATTTATAGTCTAGTCTTGTCTAAATTTGTTATGGCGTTCGTCTGATTTGGTAACGTCATACCAAGACTTGCAAGTCGTATAAGCCATACAATATCATGTTACCGTCTTTCTATTCAAAACATATCATTGGACCACCAAAACATTTAAATAGTACAATAAAATTCATATTTTGAAATATATGAAAATTATGCAAAATTTCTCTCTTTTAATTTTTAAACATGTGGTGGTCTATTACTTTGTAGCAACCCAAGCAATTCTTTCTATCATCACCTTTAAAATTTATAAAAAAGAAAAACCAATAGCAAAACCATGAACAATAGTAAAAATATTTATCTCATGCTTCTAAATATGCAATTGAACAACTCATAACATGTAAAATCAAGAGGTGTCATAACAAGAGAAAGGGTTTAGTTATTCATGCTCTCAATTCAAATTTAATAAACTAAAAGTGAATATATATGTATACAAAAGCATAATTTAAGTTCAAGGGAAGGCCTCAAGACCAAAACTCTATATCTTTGAAAAAGGGGTTTCATGATTTGGCCCTTCAAAATAATTGTTCAAACCCTTTTTATAAATATCATAATATACCTTCAAAACATAGTAAATAATAACTCATGCCCATGTAGTTTTTAGGATAGCCCTATGTACCTTAGGTTCCTTAGTTTGAAGAATTGAACACTAATCTTTACACTTTTTGTAGAATTTAAACTTGAAAGGATTAAATTCTTGAATATTGAAGAAGAGGGAAGGGTTTTGTTTGAGATTAATTTGGAGAGAATGGGCAATTTCGTGCCCCAGTTACGTTATTAATTGTCCATTTACAAATTGGAATGACAAAAAAAGACCACGTTGCCCTTCTGGCAACTAAATTTGCAACTGGAACATTAATTATAAGGATACTGTGATGCGATGGACCCTTCATCGCTATACCCACAACGACACAATGCAATCGCGGTAAGGTTCTAGAATTGAAATCCAAATGCGACCCAATCCTCATCCAAAAAATTTGAAACTCCCTCGAGACATGTCCCTTACACCCTTGAATATAAATTAACTCAAAAATATATGTCTCAGGGTTGAGAAGAATAACTTAAAAGTCATTGAAGCTAAGAGACTTAAAATATGGCTAAGTCTCTTAATACTTAAAAATTTTCAGGCTTTAAATTTCTTATGCATCCAACTAAGAGTGGAATCAAGTCAAGAATGATATAGGGTGTTACATTATCCCCCCCTTGGGATCATTCGTTCCCCAATGATGACTCAGGACACAACAAGTACGATTTTAAGCACTACAATGATAGAAAAGAGTAGTATAATATTTGTGCCTTCCATAACATCATCCCCGATTTCAAAGACAATCGGGTACCTCGTATTCATCTCATTCTCTGACTCCCAAGTAGCTTCCTCAGCTTTTTTATTCTTCCACAACACCTTGATCAAAATTATCTCCTTATTCCTCAACTTTCAAACTTGATGATCTAAAATAGAAATGGGTTCTTCTTCATATGAGAATGAGTTTTTTACATTGATCTCTTCCACAAAAATCACAAGAGAATGATCTCCAACACATTTCTTCAACATGGATACATGAAACACAGGATGTACAGAAGCCAGGCTCGCGAGCAAATCTAACTCATAAGAAAATCCACCGATCCTTCTCAAAATCTAATATGGTCATATATAACAAGGGTTTGAGATTCCCTTTCTTTCCAAATCGGATCACTCCCTTTATAAGAGAAACTTTTAGAAATACTCAACCGTTAACCTCAAATTCCAACTCCCTTTTTCTAACATTGGCATAGGACTTTCGACGGCTCTGAGAGATCTTAAGTCACTCCCTAATGGTTTTCACTTTCTCCATTTCCTAATAAACAAGGTCCAACCCAAACAACTAGGTTTTACCCACTTCATACCACCCAATTGGAGACCTACATCTCCTTCCATAAAAAATCTCAAAAGGAGTCATTTGTAGGCTGGAGTAATAGCTATTAATATAGGTGAATTCTATCAACGGTAAGTGATCTACCTGACTACCATTAAAGTCAATCACGTAAGCTCTCAACATATACTCTTAGGTTTGAATGGTGCATTTTGCTTGCCCATCTATTTGAGGTTAAAAAGTGGTACTCAGGTTTACTTGGGTGCCTAAACCCCTCTGAAAGGACCGCCAAAATTGAGAAGAAAGATGCGTACCTCGATAAAATATAATTAACACAGGATCCCCATGCAAATAGACTATCTCTCTAATGTATAGCTTAGCATAGTCATCCCCTAAATAATTTGTCCTCACTAGAAGGAAATAGGCAGACTTGATCATCCTATCTACAATCACCCAAATGGAGTCATATTGATTTCGGAATCTCGAAAGTCCTGTAATGAGGTCCATGTTGATCATCTCCCATTTCCACATAGGCAAAGCTATCTCTTGGGAAGTGCCATCTAGCCTCAAATGTTCCACTTTAACTTGTTGACAATTCAAACACTTAGACACAAAGTTAGCAACATTACTTTTCGTATTATTCCACCAGTAAATTGCCTTAAGATCATGATACATTTTAGTAGAGCTGGGGTGAACAACATACCTAGAAGTGTGAGATTCATCGAGAATTCCTTCTCGCAACCCATGCATATCTGACATATACAGCCTATCTTGATACCTCAAAATTCTATCATCCCCAATCTCGAAAGCCATTACCTTCTTCTAACCAACATCTTCGTTAATCTGCATTAAGATGGGGTCCTCGGCCTGCTTTGGTTTTGAATGTATTTTTGTTGGTGACTTAGTTACTTGAAATTTGTTAAGTGTAGGGAATTTAAAGCTGACTGGGTAGGTTAAAAACGATTAAGTGTGAAGACTTTAAAGGTGACTTTGTAGGTTGAATATGGTTATGTTTGGTGACTTGGTAGGTTGAAAATGATTAAGTGTGGGGACTTTAAAGGTGTTTTTTTAATGTGGTTATGTTTTGTGATAATTGAATATTTTTGACATGATCTAATTAGTTGAATCTAATTGATTACCTAGATGGAACCTGATTATAGCTGTATATATCAACGGAACAATGATAATACAATGGGTATTAGGGAGGAATTTGTTAAAGTTGTCAAAAGATTTGTTGAATATGCTAAGACACTTGATGTTTTGACACATTTTTGGGATATTCGTTCTCCTTGTGTTAGATGTGATGGTATAAATCTTGCAAATGAATAAGATGTAAAGGAACATCTTTATAGAATGGGGTTTCACGAGGACTTTTTAAGATTGTGTGGTATTCATGGTGATGTTTTGCATAATAAATTTCTTGTTGGAGAAAGTAGTAGGTCTATAGGGTATAATGAATATCAAGATGCTAGGATGACAGAAATGGTGCACGATTCTTTTGGGATGCAACATGGGGGTGACTTTATGGAAAATTTTGAAGATATTCCTAATAGTGAAGTGGGAAAATTCTATGAATAATTGCATGCTGCTAGTCATCCTTTGTTTGACGGGATCTCGCACTCTCATTTGTTTGTTGTTGTTAGATTATTAAGTATTGAATCTAACTGGAATATTATTGAAGGAGAAATGGACTCAATGATAGACCTTACTGAAGAGTTAGTTGACCCTGACTTGGAGGTTTCTAATTCTTTCTATAAGGCAAAAAGATTGGTGTCAAAGTTAGGTCTCTCCTCCGTTAGAATTGGTTGTTGTGAAAATGGTTGCATGTTATTCTTTAAGGAAGATGCTAACCTAGAGTCCTGTAAATTTTGTCAGCACCCTCAATATAAATGTGGTTCTAGTGGAAATCAAATTTCTATTAAGGCAATGCATTATTTACCTCTAATACCAAGTTTGAAAAGGTTGTAAGCTTCAAATAGCTCAGCTCCTTATATAATATGGCATAGTGAAAATAAAAGTCCCACCGGTGTTATGTGTCATCCATCTGATGGAGAGACTTGGAAGTATTTTGATGCAACTTATCCATATTTTGCAGCTGAGCCATAAAATATTCATTTGGGATTATGTGCGGATGACTTCTCTCATTTTTTTCAGTTGGTGCTGTGCCATATTCATGTTGGTCTGTATTTATCACCCCTTATAATCTTCTTCTTGAAATATTGATGACTAGTCCCTATATATTTCTGAATTGTGTTGTTCCTGGCCCGCGTAATCCAAAAAGCAGAATAGATGTCTACTTGAAACCTTTGATCGATGAACTTTAAATTTTATAACATAAGGGGGTTGAAACTTGGAACATCTCACTTAAATAGAATTTCAACTTGCATACATATCTAATATGGATTGTTAATGATTTTCCTGCTTATGAAATGTTTTCTGGGTGGATGACAGCTAGAAAACTGGCTTGTCCATACTGCATGAAAAAACAAAATCTTTCACATTGAGACATGGCTGGAAAAATTCATGGTTTGATTGCCATCGTTGTTTCTTGCCACCTGATCATGAATTTGGGAGACTCAAGAATGCGTTCAGAAGTAATAGAAGGGAATATGATGGTCCACCTTCAAGGTTATCTGGTCATGATATCTGGGAGATAGTTCAGGATTTGCCTAAAGCCAGTAAAGAACCATTGTACAGGCTTGATAGATATGGCGTTTCGCATAACTGGACTAAGCAGAGTATATTTTGGGAGTTAGAACATTAACCAAATAATTTACCTAGAAATAATGTTGATGTCATGCATACTGAGAAGAACTATTTTGACAACTTGTTCAACAAAATTATGGACGTCACCGACAAAACAAAGGATAATCCTAAGGCCAGACTTGACTTACCAGAATATTACAAACGCATAGAATTACACTTACGTGAGGGGCCCAAGGGAAATATTCTTAAGCCCAAGGATAGTTTTTCATTTAAGTTAGACCAAAAGCGTCAAATATGTTAGTGGGTCCAAAGTTTGAATATGCCTGATGGATATGCCTCAATTTTGGAAAAAAGGATTTATATGGCATAAGAAATCTTCCATGGAATGAGAAGCCATGATTTTCATGTTTTCATGGAACAATTACTTCCACTTTCTTTTATTAGTTTACCTGAAAACATTTGGAAACCAATAGCAGAGATCAGTTTGTTCTTTACAGACTTATGTGCCACTACATTAAAAGAAGAAAATCTGGCGTGAATGAAAAGTAACATTGTTGTTATCACCAACAAGATGGAGAAGATTTTTCCGCCAGCGTTCTTCGATGTGATGAAACATCTTCCCATTCACCTTGTGAACGAAGCTCAGCTAGGCGGTCCAGTTCAAACTAGGTGGATGTATCCATTCAAACGGTAAGCAATTGCAACATATTTAAATTCGTAGATATCCTTTTTAAATATTGTAAATATCTAATCTTAAGATTGTGCAAGCAATTGGAAAATTGAAAAGGGGTCCCAAAAACAAACATAGGGTGGAAGGCTCTATAGTTGAGTCATATCTTGCAAGAGAAATGCCTTAATTTTTTTCATACTACTTTTGTGATGAAGTTGCTTGTTTAAGAAACTGACCAAATTGTCATCAGGATGATATGAATGAGCCTCATTTGCAACTGATATTAATTTTCAATCAATCTAGTTGTAAGGCTAAAAAGACCATACGTCGCCGGCTCACTCCCACGGAGCGCAAATCAGCAAATTTGTATGTCTTGCTAAATTTTCCAAAAGTTGAACCCTTTCTGAAGTTAGGAGATTAAAATTTTCACATATCTTATTTGTTTACTCATTCTCTTAAAGAAACTAATTGTTTTTCGTATGTTGGATCTTCATTCCTTGAAGACTCAATTTCATGAAAATCAAGTGTATTCATCCTTTGCAACATGGTTTACATATGAGGCTTCCAAGTGTATTAATATTTCTGTAAATTTTAAACATTTACACATTCCTCAACTAACATATATATAATATATATATATATATGTATAATATTTTTAGGTACACCAGTCACCAAATGCAGCCGCATACAATCAAATCTTGAGAGATATTTCTTTGGGTCTAGTTGAAGCTCATGCAATTTCCCATTCATAGTAAATGGATCTGAATTTTCCACCGAACAACACTCCATGACAACGAAAACAAATAATAGTGGTGTTTGAGTTAAGGGTGATGATGATGTTGATTACTTTGGCATCATACGTGAGATCTAAAAACTGGAGTATGCTGGTTTTCCAATAAAAAAATTGTCCTTTTTCAATGTAAGTAATTTGATCCAAGAACAAGAGGCACAAGAGTACATAAGGAGCATAACATCATCAAAATGAAGCACAATAGGTCGTATCCTGTTTATGATCCATTTGTTCTAGCACAAAATGCTAAACAAGTGTATTATGATTCTTATCTGTTGTGTAGTGATAAGTCTGATTATTGGACTGTACTCAAAAGAAAGCCTATAGGATGGGTGGAAGTTGAGAATGTGCTAGAGACTGTATATCAAAATGAAATGCAGATTGATCACCAGCTAGTAGATGTTGACTTACTGGACAGTTTGAATCACCCAGAAAATATATTTGAAGAAATTAATATTATGGAAGAAGAGGCTGAGTGGGTAGGAGATAAGGAAACTTATGAAGAGGGTGAATGGTTTAGTGGAGAGTTTTCAGAAGAGGAGGATTAGTTATGTAAGTTGTATTTATTATGTATTGATGTCTTTATGCTTTGTACTATATATTTACCTTTATATTTCGTGTTTAATATTGATATGTAATATACTATTTAAGATTGTTGTTTTCACATAATTTGTATAGTAATAGAAATATTTTTGTCTATCTCATGTTGTTGGAGCGATTTGAAATGTTAATTAGTAACTTGAAATTAGTTACTAGGAATGTTTTCTTATATATTCATTTTGTAGGAACTAGCTACTTGTTAACTTTACATAATGTAGATGTCAGACAGAGGTGACAAAGGTAAGGGAAAAGTTGATCTTACGAAACCAAAAAAGAAAAGACAACTTCCACCTTATAGATAACCAACAAGTATTCATATATCTGAGGATCGGTTTGCTAACACGACAGCATGACCCTCATATTCTAGGTCATCTCAGCATTCGGTTCCTACTCCTACGCATGTGGGGCTACTTCATGGGTCTACACTGATCCAATCTACTTCTATAACCATACCACGACTATCACAGTACTATCAGACGGCCACTGGCACATCTGGATATCTACCATCATCGAAACCCTCCTGTAGCACTCATACAGCTTCAAGCAGTGATTCTACTGGATCTATTGGGTTATCAAATCTTTAGCTTGGAGGCACTCCATCAGTGCTTTAGATTTTCCGACGCCAGTGTATCCACCATCACTTGATCCATTGCCAGGAGACAAAGATGATTCTGGAAAGCGTTATCTTATTCCATATGCGAGAGGGTAATATTTCTAAATATGATAACATTATTTATTTTTTCATTACTATATTATTATGCTCTATAAAATTACTGTTTGATCTTGTGTTGTAGGTTTAGACCAGATTTTGGAGTTGGACAAGTTGCAAGAAAATGCATTTTTCAGAACTTCAACGGCTACTGGACCAGTTGGTAAAAGGTTCTAGAAATTAACAGGGAAAGAATGTTTCAACAATTTAATGTAAGGATTTAACTTATCGACTACTTTAACACTTTGTAAGAACAAAAGATTGAATATTATGTTTTTGTTTTTCTTGTAGAAATTTTACTGGTGGGATGATGTGAATGCATAGCTTATAAAGAGGAACTTTTTCAGAAGATGTAAATCCAGATTTAATGGTCTTTTGGATTATGCCCGAACCAACTTGGTACGACCTGACTAGATTAGTAAACCCTTATATCAACAGTATATTCTGATAGGCAAGGCAAGTTTTACTTTTCAGACACACAAGACAAATTTTAGTCATCAAGTATAACGAGGAATATACAACAACCTCACACACACATGGCACATGCTCAACTCAAATAGGATCATTATAGACTCTCAACCAAACAATCACATGAATTCAACAATAAGCCAGCAAGTACAAAAGTCATAGTCATGAGACTAAGAGTCTAAAAAGTAGTAATTCACACAATCAACATGCTCTTTACAACCAAAACACTTGCATCATGCAGTCAAATATAGCACCAACAAGAACATCCCACTTATTCCTAACATGAAAAATTTTAAAATTACTCCTAAAAATGGAATTTCCCCAGCCCACACTTAAAAATCTATTTTTTCCCCAAAATGTACTTAAAAGTATTGATAGAAATACTCCCTGAGGCCTCTAGTCTAAGCTAGTAGCATCTTCTTGCATTAAGAGGGTCCTGGGATCCATACTAATTCTTTATCATGATCCTTAGCTCAGGTTTTCTGGTACTCAGACTTTCCATCAACCTGCGACTCAACAAAATAAAAAACTAGTGAAGTAAAAACTAAAATACTAAAATAAAACATATGTTAACTTGGGTTGCCTCCTATGTAGCGCCTAATTAGTGTCACGGCATGACCCAATCTTTGAATCATCCATTCTTCTTCATCATCTTCCTCCTACATGATTGACATCTTCTTATTCGTTTCTTACCTCTTGATTTTGAACTCTCAAGGTCAATAGCTCTGTCAACCATAGCCCTTTCAGGCTTATCAATCTACATCATTTTAGGTTGGGGTGTTTCTCTTTTGCTCTACTCAATGAGAAATTCCTAAGAGTTCTTTGGTGAATTAAAATCAACCACCCCACACTTATCCCCTTCAATCACTATAATCATGCACAAATCTTTGTAGTGGGATAGTGTGTTCAGTGGTTTGTACACTTTGAAAACCACTAATTCATCATTTACCCTCATTGTGAGCATTCCCTCTCTCACATCTATCATTGCTCCTCCCGTCTCCAAGAATGGATGTCCCAAGATGACTGGCACTCTTTTATCTACCTAAAAATCTAAAACAATAAAATCAGCAAGAACAATAAACTTACTAACCTTGATGAGAATAGCTTTTATGATTTCTTCAAGATGGGCTATGGTACGGTCTTCTAATTGGAGTATCACAGAGCTCGATCTTGTCTTCCCCAAGACAAAAGTGTTGAACAAGGATAGGGGTATCAAATTGATGCTTTCCCCTAAATCACTAAGTTCATAGACCACCTCACTGTTGCCAATTTGATTAGGAAGCGAGAAACTCCCAGGGTCTTTAAGCTTTTTGGGGATTCCTTGAGTCGTAACCATTCGATATGAATCGTATGCTGAATCATATGAGGAATAGAATAAAACGACAAATCAAGAAACCAAGTATAAGGAAGATACGACTCAAGTATCCCAGTCGTAATACAGTACAAGAGTCGTATACTGAAGCCGTGAACATAATTAAATCTAAGATACTATCCAGAAATTAAATTATCATAAGGATACGAGTCAGAAGTGTGAGTATGACTCATATAGGGATGTCGTATACAAACCAATGTTCAAGATAAGAAAAGACCAAAGTCCCAGGTGAATACGGATAAAAGACCAGAGTCGTGTACGAAGTTATGATTCATAATGTCGTAAGCTAAATAGAGAATTAAATCCATGGGATGATTAGACACAAGAACGGCTACGACAAGGCAGGGTATGACTCATTAGCTGAGGATATGAGTGAAGATCATCGAGTCGTACCGACTACTGACTTAACTTTACCTTTCCCATTTTTAATAGGATTTTTATGTTATTTTGAAAAACTATAAATACCCTAGGGTTTATCTTTTATTAGGTTACCCATTGTGATATTATTTTATGTGTTATTACATATTATTACATACTTTTACAATTGTTCTTGAGATTTTAGGGTTTTATTCAATTAAAGACTTTGGAGTTTATTCATCTTATTCTTGTGTAATTGTACTTCCTTAATATTCTTGGTTTCTTGCACAAACATGAGAGGCTAATCTCCTTAGCTAGGGTTGTAGGAACCTTAGCGGATTAGCTGCATAGATGAAGTGTGAGATCCAATTGTTCTAAGGTTTCTCTATATATCTTAATTCTTCTTCACAAAAATTAGCCTCAAGTATTTGAAGTATCTTGAGATTGCATGTATTCGCATCCATTTGATAACCACGAAGCTTGCAATTGGGAAAAGAAGATTAATACAGTGATATGATAACAAAGAAACAGAGGCCGTAGCAAGGGGAAACATGGCGATACCCTGAGATGATAACCAAGTCAAAAAAGATGAAATTTATCTTTTAGGTAGGGGATAATACCTATATTGTAGGCTTTACATGAAGAAAAATAGAATAATTGGGTTGAACACAATAAATTTACACAGTTGAGAATCCAGGGGGAACACAGACCTAGCGTTCATCTCATATTAATTTCAACTCGACAACATTCAAGAATTGGTTACTATTTGTAATTGATAACAAAATCCCCCCATTTATTTTCCTGTACTTCTTATGAATTACATCAAGGTAAGAAACTATTACGTTTTCCCTTTGGGATTGACCCCAACATTGTTGGGTTACTATATTTACAATTGACTGCATTATACTTCTGATTGACAGTTTGAATAGTGAATTGAGTTGGTGAAGTTCATAGTTTTTTAATTTTCTATTTTTATTTAGAATACACCGATTTATTCCAAGTACAAAAAGTAGAGGCAATCCCTTATTCCTTTCTGATCCAAAGCCAGAAAGAATCCTTTAAATTCCTAGAAGAATGTCAGGATAAGTTTGTGATAGGGTACAATATCCCCCACCTGTGGAACCAAATGCATCACTCCCGTATGCTCCATTAGATCCATAAAAAATTACAGACATACAAACACAACGACAATTAGAGAAAGAACGTAGAGAAGCAGAAGAAGCTAGATTTACTATAGTGGCGAAAGTAGCTCAACAAGGATTGGTACGACCGAGATAGGTTGATGATCATTGAGTTTAGAGAGGTAGGGCTCCATTTATTCTAGCATATAAGCACTTAGAACCATATGAGGAAGATGAAGAAGATCTGGGTTATGTTGAGCCTATGGAGTTTGGAGCCATTCTTCCTTCTCCTTTAGACCGTAATGTGAAGTTTGGTATCACTAGTGCTATGATCCAATTTCTAAATCTGAAGGGTATGTTTTTGGGAGATGCAAAGGATGACACAAAAATGCACCTTACAATTTTTCTTGGGATATGCACAAATTACAATATTCCAAAGGTTAATCAAGAAGCATTAAGATTAAGGTTGTTCCCATTTTCTTTAACTGGAGAAGCATCTTTATGGTTAGGGGAACTTCCAAGAGAATCTATCACTACTTGGCATGAGTTGAAGATATAGTTTTTGAGCAGATTCTTCCCTAATACACAGATGTTATATTGAAGGATGAAAGTTACAATTTTAGATAGTTACCTATAGAGTCTATGTATGAGGCATAGTTTCGATTCAAGAAGAAGCTGAGCATGGTACCAAATCATAGAATTAGAGGATCTAACTTGTCTGAGGTCTTCTATCAATCATTGAATAATATCTCAAGAGCTATGATAGATACTTTTTTAGAAGGAGCATTTATGCGTCTTTGCTGGGAAGCTATAAAGAAAATGCTAGATGAAATTGTGGTTACCAATGAAGTATGGAATACACAAGATTTAGAAAGTTGTGGTGGTACATCTTCTATTGGAGTAACAAATATGTATACGGCTGTGCTACCAGAAGCTCTGGGGAAGTCGAAATAGGAGAGCACTCATCGTGGGGTGGGCTTTCTCTGAAGACGGTGATATTAGGGTTTTGAGATTGGTTCTGACGTCGAACAGGTTTTCGACGCGCTAGCCTAGCTAGCTAACGTTTTTCAGCTGACTGTTATGTTAGTTGTAGCGCGCCTTCCCTCCTTCTCTCACTTTGGAAAGAGAATCGTAATAGAAATATAAAATAAAGTTCAGGTTCGAATTCCATAGAATAGATAATATCTAACTCAAAAGGTGCTGAGTTGGAATCCCATTCTAACTAAGGATTCTTGTGGTTCTGGAGGAAGCCACCTGAAACTCACTGATTGTCTCATGCCACCTCGGAAGAGAAGACATATTCTCAGACAGAAAAGAAAGGACTTACCACTTGGCCACACTCAGAAGCCGGAGTTTGAGCCTCAGCTATATTATTCTTACGAACCAGTCCATCCTCTCCCTTATGGTCGAGCGACTACGTACGTTGGTTAAGCTACTACGTACCTTACGGTCGAGCATAATGAAGAAACTCTCCCTATATAAAGAGTATCCGCGTAAGACCTCATACGAAGCCCGCATAGACAACAACGACACGACTCCCAGATTCCAAATGAACAAATTCAAACTTGAAAAGGGTCATCGGTCGATAGGTCTGTATACTCCCAAGCTCGATTTTGCTAGTTGGTACTGATCAATGAATGATATGGTAGCACAAGATGTTGCATAGATATTGGGTCGCTTATGAAATAATTTGTGTTAATTAGTGCTGAGAAGGTGAATGTCATAGTGGCATAGGGGTCGGCCTCCAAACCATTCCAGATCAAATCTGAAGAAGAGACAAAGTATCTTGATCGTAGATTAGCGGATTTTTGAGCTCAAGGGCAAGGGAATCAAGGTCGGAACTGTTGTAATAATAGATATAGAGACAGGAGAAGAGATAAAGATGGTGATTAGTAGTATAAAGATGACTACAAGGGGAAGAGTAAAAAATATATTCCACCAGAGAATCAAGATATAGAGCCCATAATAGAGGCACTCTTAGCTAAGTAGGTCAAAGGGAAAGAAAGTCAAGTAAACTGCTTGAAGGATATAAAATCTGATTTGTTAGGGTTGAACTAGAAAGTTAAGTCATATGCTATGGAAATCAAGCACTTGGAGCAGCAATTTGGTCAGATGTATGCCACAGTGAATTAGAGACAACCTGACACTCTTCCAAGTAATACAGTGGTAAATCCTATAAATGATAGTTGATATCATGCCATTACCACTCGGAGTAGTAAGGTTACTACATATCCACCTGTACCTATAGTTGATAAGCAAAAAAGTGAGAATGAGATGGTTGATGTTGGGAGCAGCAGTAAGCCAAATAAGTAGAAGAAAACTCTACAGATCATGTACTAAAACCCATTCCAAGAACACGTCATCCCTATCCGCAAAGACTGAGAAAAAAACAAGAATAAGGTAAGCATTAAAATTTTTTATCTATTTTAAAAGAGTTAACTGTCAATATACCACTTAAACAGACATTGAAGCAAATGCCAGGATATATAAAATTCATAAAGAATTTGATCACTAAGAAGAGTTCAGTCAATTATGAGCCAATAGATAATATTCATCATTGTTGTGTTGTGGTTACTAGATCATTAGTAGAGAAAGAGAAGGATCCTGACACTTTCACAATATCGTGTACTATTAGGTCTTTCAACTTCACTCAAGCATTATGTAATTGGGGGACTAGCATCCATCTCATGCCCTTTGTTGTATTTCAGCATTAGGGGTTAAGATCTCATAAATCGGCCACCATGAGACTAGTAATAGCAGATAGGATAGTAAAGAAGACTGTTGGTATCCTGTATGATATTTTGGTAAAAGTATATTCTTTTATATTTCCTGTTGATTTTGTCATATTAGACTATGAAGTGGATATTCAAGCCCCCACTATCTTGGGAAAACCATTTTTTGCTATAGGTAGGACACTATTGATCTAGAAAAGGGACATCTGATGCTGCGACTCAATGATGAACATGTGATATTCAACGTATGCAAATATATGAAGAAGTATGATGAATTAAGAGTGGTGTCTGTGATTGATATAGATGATGAGGAGATGGATTCATTCCATGATGTTGATGCATTTACTCTGTGGGATGATGGTTCTGATATAATTGTTCCTATGAAAGAGAGGCTAGGTGTCGAAGCTCTTACAGTTGTGATTATAAATTTTGACTTTGAAGGTATCGAGAAGTATGATGAGTTGGTGAGTGCATTGCATGGTGATGGTTAGAATTATGTACTAAAGAATCTTGATCTTGATTTAAAGAATAGAACAACTCTACCTGATTGCCCATCTATTGAAGAACCACTGGTGTTAAAGTTGAAGGCCCTCCCATCTCACTTACGATATGCATTTTTGGGGGCCAACAACACTTTGTCAGTTAACATTGCAGCTGATCTGATCCAGTTAGAGGTAGAAGCATTATTATCAGTGTTAAGGAATTTTAAAAGGGCTATTAGATGGTCCATTATAGATATTATGGGTATTCTACCTGGTTTATGCACTCATAAAATTCATCTTAAGCCAAATTGTGTTCCATCTATTGAACATCAGTTTAACTCAATCCTCCTATATAGGAAGTGGTGAAGAAGAAGATTACTAAGTGGTTCGATGTTGGCATAGTATTTCCCATTATTGACTATAAGTAGATTTTAATGCGTGCCGAAGAAGGACAGAATAACTATGGTGCCTAACGAGAAGAATGGGATAGTATCTATGAGGACAGTCATAGGATAGAGAGTGTGCATATATTATAGGAAGTTGAATGCATGGACTCAAAAAGACCATTTTCCTATGTCGTTCATGGATCAGATGTTGTACCAGTTAGCAGGCAGAGGATGGTGTTGTTTTCTTGACGGATACTCAGGATATAATCAGATCACTACTGTGCCTAAGGACAAAGAGAAGACTTTTTTTACATGTCCTTATGTGACTTTGCATTCAAACGAATGCCATTTGGGCTATGCAATACTTTAGCCACTTTTCAGAGATGTATGATGTCTATTTTCTTTGATATGGTTGAAGACACCATTGAAGTTTTTATGGAACATTTTGTGGTTATTGGTGATTCTTTTGATGACTACCTTATTCACTTGGCAAAGGCCTACTAAGGTGTAAAGAATACAATTTGGTGCTTAATTGGTAAAAGTGCCATTTTATGGTCAAAGAAGGAGTTGTACTAAAGCATAAAATTTCAAAGAAAGGCATAGAGGTTGATCAAGCAAAAGTTGAGGTGATTGAAAAATTACCTTACCCAATTTCTATAAAGGGAATTTAGAGTTTTCTAGGGCATGTTGGTTTTTATCGGTGATTTATCAAGGACTTCTTAAAGATTGCTAGTCCATTTTGAAAATTTATTGAGAAGGATGTAAAATTTGATTTTGATAATGCATGTAAGAAGGATTTTGAAAGATGCATAGTAGATGGGATGAAGGATCTTTTCTCTCCTGATTGGTCCTCACTTTTTGAGATTTTGTGTGATGCAAGTGGTTTAGCCTTAGGGGCTGTACTAGGACAACAAAAAGAAAAGATCCTTCATTCCATCTACTATGCTAGTAAGGCACTAAATCCTTCTCAAAAGAACTATACCGTGATTGATCAAGAGTTATTGGCAATGGTTTTTGCCTTTGAAAAGTTTAGATCTTACTTGATTGGGACAAAGGTGTTAGGCACACATACCATGCGGTATTGCAGTACTTAATGTCTAATAAAGATATAAAGCCAAGGCTTATTTGTTGGGTGATGCTATTGCAAGAATTTGATTTTGAGGTAAAGGATAGGAACAACACAAAAATTAAGTTGCGAACCACTTGTCTAGACTAGAGGAGAAAGCTATGCAGAAGGTTGCTAAGGGATTGGAAATTGATGACAGTTTTCTAGATGAACAGATATTGGCAGCTTCCCAAGACTTAATTCCATGGTTTGTAGATTATGTAAATTTGTAACACCCCATGTTTGTACCCCAGATACTACACGATGCTTACAACACCGAAAGATTACAAGCTAACCTATAACTGATATCTGTTGAGAGTACTGAATAATAATAATGAAATAAATATGAAATTAGGCAGAATTGTCATAAGGTTCAAAATCTAAATACTAATAAATAATATCATCTGGTAAAAATATCTAAGCCTAAACATTGTCTGAACTGGTATAGTTTGAAAGCCTCTACTGAACTTTCTAAATATGGAGTTGATGGGGAAAGACCCCAACTAACTCTAGCTACTAAACTACTGATAAACTGAAATACTAAAATAAAGCATGCCCTCGATAGATGAGGACTCACTACTAAATATGAGACTGCTGATTGGTCTATCTATGCGCGGTCGTGAATCTGAGCGTTTGAACCTATGATATGAGACATCATAGTGCAAGGAAAAAGTATGTGTCAGTACGTGGAATATATTGGTATGCTAGATGAGGTAAGGCTGAATGTAAGGGTTCATATGCATGAACAGTAACTAACTGAATGATATAGAGTAACTGGGTATGAGAGTACATGGATAGCTTAAAATACTGTAAATACTGAGAATGTAATACTGTGTACATATATATATATATTATATCTAAGCTTTTCTGAAGCTAAGTACTTTTGATAACTGAGTAACTGATAGTTGAAGTTACTAATAATTGAATTACTGATACTGAGTGACTGTGTCTGATAGTCCTGATTTTGTATAACTGAACTGAGTTCTAGATTGAGATTGAAACTAACACTGTGAGAGGTAATCAGCTAAATGACATGCCCCAAATCTTACCTGATAGGGGTCCAACCTGTTACCCTAGTTTGAAGGGTGCTAATACCATGCCACGGGTACTAACACTGGTTGTGAGGTCAGTCCTTGTCTAGTGAGTGACCCCTGGGATTAGTCCTAAACTAGCGGGTGATCCCTGAGTATGTCAATCCTATCTAACGGGTGACACTTTATAACCTATGCTGGATACGTAGATCTATAACTTAGGGATTACTTTTAGGGACCCAGCTCTAACTAACAGGTGAGCCACCATCCCTAGGCTCGCTTGGTGATGAATCCTACTCCCAATTGAAAGACACTAACTAATTATACTAAACTAGACTGGATTGATACTGAATTTTCCTGAGTTCTGTAACTGACTAAGTTCTACTGAGTTTTGTAGCTGACTGAATTCTATTGATCATGACATGACTAATACTATTCTATAACTGACACTAGCTCTAATTAAACATCTAAATTTTGGGTATTAAATACCCCCAGGACTCGATAGCATAAAAGAAAGGCATAGAATAATCTTGAATAACATAACAATGTTCACTTGGTCATAATACATTCATAGAGGCATTTCATCAAACACTTTTAATGCATTAACTTGTACATGAATGGGGAAGACATGTTAGCATGTTGTAATGGCATTATTTCATTCTCATGGGCAATTTATCAAACACATGGGAGGTATAACTGAATCATTAAATCATAAACACTTAGGCTGACATGGTTTCAACAATAAACTTTCAAATTCAAGGGTCTATCATGAATATCATGTAAATCAACACATACTAGGATCAATTCTTGGAACTTGTAATTTAAATCATGGATTAAAATCCAACAACAAAATGAACATGAATTCAATTCAACTAAATCATAGAAATTAATACATACATAATCTTTGTATTTTAAAAAGGGTTCTTGAACTTCATGGGTGAAAGGAGAGCATGAATGAACACCTAACATACCTTATAAGATTCTTCCTTGAAGGTTCTAGGAGGAAATTCTTAGGCTTGTTCTTAATTTCTTGAACTAGGATTTTTTGCCTCTTTAAGAGAGAATGATTTATGTCTTGAAGGAAAGAAAGAGAATAATGACATAATAGGGTATTTAGGGCATAATTTTGTGTTTAAGGTTGATCTGGGTTATGGAGAAAGACCTGATTACCCCTGAAATTGTTTTAAAAAATCATCACTGAAAACCCAATTTGGCCACCTGGCGCAATGCGGCACAGTCGCATCATGCCACTAGAAACTGACAACTACAACCTAGAATCATGGAATGATGCAGTACAATCGTGTTGCTTCACTGTATGGGAATCTGACCCTTGGCGTGACGCGCCATTATCGCGGAGCAATACTGGAAATTGATAATTGGGAAATAGGTTAGTGATGTGATGTGATGGTATTACGTTGGCTTACTAGACAATGACAATTGCCATTTGTACTGCCTTCGAGATGTGCTGAAGTACCAGGTGGTACACCGTTTCACTAAAATGGCCTTAACTCTTCACTCGGGTATTAGACTTGGGTGAATTTTATATCGTTGGAAAGTTGACTGAATTTTCTACGCATTGGTGAGCTCTAAACTAAAACATACTGAGTATTTCAAAAATTTTATATAGGATAACTCATGGTCTGAGAGTTAATTTAAGCTAGGGAAATACGAGGTATTACAATATCTCCCCTTTGGGAACATTCGTCCTCGAATGAGACTGATTAAGCTGAGGAACACTAACAGACTGAGTTTACACACTGAATATACACATCTGATGCATGGAATACATGACTAAACTGATTCATGAATGCATGACTGAATATGCAACGGTATAGATACTAATATTATAACTTTAACTGGATCATGAAACTGAATAAATCTAAGGAAAACCGTCACCTTAAGCTGAGAATACTAATGAACCTGAGATCATTTACTGAACATGTATGGATGGGAACATGAGGATATGACTAAATTTGAAGCATGATATATAAAATGAATACCATAAACTGAACTAATTTCTTGAATACATGGCCGCACGAATCATATTGGAACGAGAGAGTCGACTTATGAGTACCCGTTACTTCAAACTGGATCTTGTTACATGAAGAAAAATTGGAAGGTTTAGGACATGAAAGCTTGGGGGTTATAGTGCATCTACCCTTTGGGACATTATGTCCCCCGAAGAATGCTGACTTGGCTGGGATTCTGACAAAAATTGAGACGATGCACGGGGCACCTACAAACTGATTCATGACTGAATACCTGGGATCTAGGACTGAGGCATGATACATGAATTGGGGTGAACTCATAACTACTAGGATGCTCTATCTTGGAACAGTCATATTCACGAAACTTTAGATAGTACGATTGGGTGGAAAGTTGGGGAAACCATATGAACTTATCCGTCGGACTGGTAAATTAAATTCCTAGCTTTATGGACTAACTCACACTGAAAACTTATACCCATCTGGAGAATTTCTTGACATTTTTTCTATAAAGTTCTACTGACTTTAGGGAGCAAGGAAATCTTGGCATGGTCTGAATAAGACATCTGAATGAGAATCCACTACATGGCTAAAATTCTGTAATATGGGCACTAATAACTCTACCTACTGAGGTCTGAGCTGGACTGAATTCTCCCACTTTCAAGCCTAGTCAAATCTCTAAAATATATTTAGCCACTTACATATCAACATGACATTCGAGCCTCTCTCATAACTACAGTCTCGTGTAAAACTAGCACGCAATAATCTTTTCTTAACATGAAACATTTACTCTCTCCCTTCTAAGAAACTGCTCATCACCACATCATTTAATAAGGAGAGTTCACTGAAGGTTAAAACATGAGGACCTAAAGCATGAATGGATACTATTCCAAACCTGAAACTTGACTAAGGCCTAAGGAATAGAACATCAACCTCATGGATTTTATCAAGAGATATAGACTGAGGATATACATGACATAAATATGAATTTAGTTGATCATTAGGAGTCTAGCATAAGTCATAGGAACTGAGCTTACCTTAGAGCATGAGTACATGATTCATGAGTTGCATAACCTGAGTTAGGAGTTTCTGCATTCAGGGAACGTGATTCATAACACTGAGTGAATGCAACTGCTTATACTAGGAACTATAAACATACATGATTTTCGATAATATGCACAAAAAGGAGCTATGATCATAGATCTGACATGTACTGCGTGAGTAGATATCGTGATAGCTGAATTGCAAAACTTTGCACAGAGGTAAGGACAGGTTGGGCATCAACCTCTCCCATTGCTTTTCTACTCATACCAACATTACTACTAAAATCTGAAAGTCTGACTTAGTTATTTGTTCTACCATCTCCCCCTTGGATTAAAGTTGTTATTCTAAGTCTGTGAACAACTTAATAAACTCTAAATCAAATTGAAACCACTTTACTCTAGAGCCTGAGATATAACAATACTCATAAAAACAACTCATTCTGAAGGACTACTCCTGATAATGTAAGTTCCACTACTAGTACTTCCTTCTGATACAGAATTCTTAGCTTTCTATTGTCTCAACAATCATCATATAGCAATCTCAACACTAACTAACTTAGAATTCTCAACTTCTCTTTCTACTAGGTCAGTCTAGAGATTCAAACTTAAATCAACTGAAACTGAGGTACTACCCCTTCATTCAAGGACTGGTTCATTAAGAAACTAAAATTTAACGACTCTATTACTGAACTCAACTGAAGGAATTTTCTGGAATACTAAAACTGAGCAATTTTTATACACTTGTCTGGCTATGATAGACTGACCTACTACGATAGAGATCGAGAATGGTTCTATTAAGACTTTTGGTTTGACTTTGAAGTCGCCTGCTATATGAGGAGTTACAAAAGATAGAGAAGTTTTTGGATATAGTAAGGCGTGAATATATAAATAGAAGATCTATGACATACCAGTGACAGTACTAGGAGAAATTTCCTGATCTTTTTCGGACTAAAGTGCATAAAGCTTGTTTGGACGTTGCCCACTAGCAGCACTAGAAGTAGAATCCTGCTAATTCGGGTAACCGAACTGAGCTGAAGGGTTGTAGTACTGACCTTGTTAGCACAAATATTTTTCCTTCTAATCTATTACTCTACACTCCCGCATCATGTGGCCTAGCTTACCATATTTAAAATATACTTCACTGCCAGCTCTACATGCACCTAGGCGATGTCTTCAATATTCTTCACAAAGCTAATGGGTACAACCAATACTTACACTACCCTAGGTTTTAGAGCCTGGCCCCCTATTATGACTGTCATTCCTGAACTTTGGTACTGGTACATTTGCTAAAGATGGAGCTGGAACTGAAGATTTTGGATAAAACTGGGAATGGTTACCGCCTTTTGACTTAGGCTAGTTTAAATTAAAACTATCTGTTCTAGCTCTCTTATTCTCTCTCATATTTTTCTTAAGCTTCTACTCCTCAATCTGTTGAGCATGGACCATAAGCCTAGAGATGTCCATCTCCTTAATCAATATCGCAGTTCTGCACTCCTTAACTACACTATCTGACACACCAGACACAAACTGAGTATTGTCTGCTACTATATAGGGAGCATACCTGGCTAACTGAGTAAACTTAAGGGAATACTCTTTCACACTCATACTGCCTTGCCTGAAATTGATGAACTCTAACACCTTGGATTCTCTCATCTCTAAGGGAAAGAATCTATCTAAAAAAGTAGTAGCAAACTTTTTCCACTCTATGGGCTCTGTATCTATGCCCCTGTCTACCTTCCACTGCTTAAACCATGTATAAGCTACATCTTGTAGCTACTAAGAAGCTAGCTCAGCACTCTCACTGGAAGTCACTCCCATAATATTTATTACTTTTTGAACCTAATCGAGGAACTCTTGTGGATCCTCTTCTGACTTAAATCTTGAGAATAGGGGAGGGTTTATTCGAGTAAAGTCCTGAATCTTATTTGCAGTAGTATTGGCCAGTGGGTTGGCCTGAACAACAGCTGGTCATTCGTTCTGAGCTGCCACTGAATGGTCAGTGAACACAGTTCTAAATTTTGAATGGAAGACATGCTCATCCAGGGGATCTGCTTGAATGGGCTGAGGTGCTGACTAGTTTCCTATTCTTCTTCCATTATTTTTTTTAGAGGAATGTTCTATAAATAAAAGGAAGAAATGAATCAGACTGAGAGTTTAACTTGATATCATGCTCACTCGCACGATATGAATACTGAAAGAAAGGAAACTTTTTCTGAAACATCTCATAGCCTCCTGTCCATAAGTGTGGTGCGCTACACACCCATGCACAAGACTCTACTAGATACGACTTTCAGACTTCCTAGGAATCTGTTGAACCTTAGTCTTTGATACCAAGTTTGTAACGTCCCAACTCTGTACCCCGAATGCTACACAGTGCTTATGACCCTGAAGGATCACAAGCTAACCCATGACTGATATTTGCTGTGACCACTAAATAATAATAATGAAATAAATGTGGAATTAGACTGAGTTACCATAAGGTTCAAAATCTAAATACTGATAAATAAAAACATCTGAAAATTAAATACTTTCTGAACTGGTATAGTCTGAAAGCTTCTATTGTACTGTCTAAATATAGAGTTGATGGGACAAGCCCCCAACTAAATCTAGCTACTAAACTATTGATAAACTAAAATACTAAAATAAAGCATGCCCTCGATAGATAAGGACTCACTACTAAATCTGTGACTACTGACTAGATCTATCTAAGAGCGGTTGGGAACCTGAGCGTCCGAACCTATGCTATGAGACATCATAGTTCAAAGAAAGAGTATGGGTTAGCACATGGAATGTACTAGTATGCTAGATGAGGTAAGGTTGAATGCAAGGGTTCATATGCATGAACAGTAACTAACTGAATGATATAGAGTAATTGGGTATGAGAGTACATGTATAACTAAAACTACTGTAAATATTGAGTATGTAATACTGTGCACATACATATATATATATATACTGTATCTGAGCTTTTTTGAAGCTAAGTACTGAGTTCTGATAACTGAGAAACTGATATCTAAAGTTACTAATAACTAAATTATTGATACTGAGTAACTGTATCTGATAGACCTAATTCTGTAGAACTAAACTGAGTTCTAGACTAAGACTGAAACTGAGATTGTGAGAGGTAATCATCTAACAGACATACCCTAAATCTAAGTTGATAGGGGTCTAACCTATGACCCCAATTGGAAGGGTGCTAATACTGTGCCACGGGTACTAACATTGGCTATAGGGTGAGCCATAGTCTAGCGGATGACCCCAGGGATCAGTCCTAAACTAGTGGGTGATCCCTGAGTATATAGTCCTACCTAACGGGTGACACCTCATAACCTATTCTGGTTACGTAGCTATAGAACTTAGGGATTACTTCTAGAGACCCAGTCCTAACTAACAGGTGACACCCATCCCTAGGCTCGCTCGGTGTTGAATCCTACTCTCAACTGAAAGACACTGAACTGATTATACTGAACTGGATTGGATTGATACTAAGTTTTCCTGAGTTTTGTAACTGACTGAGTTCTACAGAGTTTTATAGCTGACTGAATTCTACTAATCATGGCATGACTGATACTATTTTGTAACTGACACTAGCTCTAATTAAACAGCTAAATTATCGGGTATTAAATACCCCCAAGACTCGATAGCATAAAAGAAAAGCATAGAATAATCTTGAATAATATAACAATGTTCACTTGGTTATAATTCATTCATAGAGGCATTTCATCAAACACTTTTAATGCATTAACTTGTACATGAATGGGGAAGACATGTTAGCATATTGTAATGGCATTATTTCATTCTCATAGGCAATTTATCAAACACATGGGAGGCATAACTGAATCATTAAATCATAAACACTTAGGCTGACATGGTTTCAACAATCAACTTACAAAGGCTGACATGGTTTCAACAATCAACTTACAAATTCAAGGGTCTATTATGAATATCATGTAAATCAACACATACTAGGATCAATTCTTGGAACTTGATATTTAATTCATGGATTAAAACCCAACAACAAAATAAACAAGAATTCAATTCAACTAAATCATGAAAATTCAAAAATACATAATCTTTGTATTTTAAAAAGGGTTCTTGGACTTATCGGTGAAAGGAGAGCATGAATGAACACCTAACATACCTTATAAGATTCTTCCTTAAAGGTTCTTGGAGGAAATTCTTAGTCTTGTTTTTTATTTCTTGAACTAGGGATTTTTCTTGCCTCTTTGAGATAGAATGATTTATTTCTTGAGGAAAAGTGAGGGAATAATGACATAATAGGGTATTTAGGGCATAATTTCGTGTTTAAGGATGATTTGGATTATGGAAAAAGACCCTATTACCCCTGGAATGTTTTTTGAAAATCTTCACTGAAAACCCAATTTGGGTACCTGGTGTGACATGGCACAATTGCATCATGCCACTGGAATTTGACAAGGCATGATGAGGTACAATTGCATTGCTTCACTGTATGGGAATCTGGCCCTTGGCGCAATGCGCCATTATCATTGAGCAACACTTAAAATTGACAATTGGGAAATTGGTTGGTGGAGTAATATTGTGGTATCCCGTTGGCTTATTAGAAAATAACAATTGTTATTTGGACTGCCTCCGCAACGCACTGAAGTACCAGGTGGTACACTGTTTCACTAAAATGGCCCTAACTCTTTGCCCAGGTATTGGATTTGGGCAAATTTTATATCGTTGGAAAGTTGACAGAATTTGCTACACATTAGTGAGATCTAAAATGAAAAATACTGAGTATTTTAAAATTTTTATATAGGATAACTCATGGATGAAGATTTAATTTAAGCTGGGGAAATACGGGGTGTTACCAAACTACTTAGCAAGTGATCTAGTCCTAGAAGATCTTTCATATCATCAAAGAAAGAAGTTCAGACATGATGTTCAAAAAATTTTCTACGGTGAACCTTATCTGTTTAAAATTTGTTCAGATGGAATCATTTGGAGATGCATACCTGAGTGGAGATGATAAGCATACTGGAAGTATTTCATTCATCCCTAGATGGGGGTCATCATAGAGGGGCTTGTATAGCTCATAAGATCCTGCAATATGGCTACTATTGGCTGACAATATACAAAGATCCTCATAACTATACTGTCGCATATATTAGAATTAGAAGTGTTTGATGTGTGAGGCATAGATTTCATGGGACATTTTGTGAGTTTGTATGGCATAAAGTACATACTTGTGGCTTTTGATTATGTTTTGAAGTGGGTGGAGGCAATTGTGCTCCCTAACAATAAAGTAAGGAGTGTCACCGCATTTTTTAGAAAGAACATCTTTTCTCGATTGGTATACCACGTGCTATTATTAGTGATAGAGGGTCATATTTTTAAAATCATCTATTCAAAAGCCAGCTTGTAAAATATGAAGTGAATCACAAGGTGACAACCCCTTATCATCCGAAGACTAGTGGACAAGTTGACGTATCTAATAAAAAAATTAATTCTATATTGGTGAAGACTGTAAATAACAATAGGACCTATTGGGCAAAACAATTAGATAACGCATAACGTCTTACCGTATAGCTTACAAAAATCCCATTGGTGATTCACCTTACCAGCTTATGTATGGCAAAGCTTGCCATTTACCAATTGAGCTTGAGCATAAGGTACTATGGGCATTGAAGAAGCTGAATTTAGAGTAGAAGGATGCATCCAAGTCAAGTTTGAATAACATGAATGAGCTGGATGAATTCTGACTCCAGGCATATGAAAGTTCATCACTTTACAAAGAAAAGATGAAGTTGCATCATGACCTAATGATTGAGAAGAGGGTATTGAAAAGGGTGACCAAGTGCTACTATATAATTTAAGGCTTCATTTATTTCCAAGTAAGCTTAAGCCATGATGTCATGGTTCATTCACAGTAATAAGAGTGTATCCCTATGGTGCGTTAGAAATAAAGAAGGACGGCACAAGACCATTCAAAGTGAATGGACACAGAGTAAAGCACTCTATGGAAAATATAAAAGAAGTGAAGGAACTAGATAATATACACCTTGATAAAATATGAGTAATCAAAGCAGTTGCATCGTCTCACGACATTAAATCAAGTGTTGCATAGGAGGCAACCTATGAAGCTAGTTGGTAAAGTCTAAGTATCTAACTTAGCCACGTCATGCCGCGATGTTAAATCAAGCATTGCGTGGGAGGAAAACCATATTTTTTCTACTTATTACAATTATAGGATAATGTGTTCGTTTAATGTGCAGGGCTAAGGAATCCAGAAAAAATCTAGAGAAGTGAAGAAGGTATCATATAGACTCTTCATGAGTCGTATCTATATGGTATGACTCAGAGTAGAAGTCATAATAACCTGGGATATAAATCAAAATTAGAAATTAAGTACTAGAATGAAATATGACTCTCGATATAAGTCATTTTGTAACACCCCAACAACGGGTCCCAAGACGTCACATGGTACTCAAGATTACGATTAGCCTTAAGCTAACCCTGTAATCCATCTACTAAATCTAAAACTCATAATAAGGAAGTATAGATATATAATCAATCTAAAATATGAAATTCTGTATAGGCGAAGCTGAAAGTATCTGAATATAATATCTGAAAATGCTTAACTCAAGATTCTGATAAATCAATACTAAAATCTGAAGCAAATCTAGCAGTCTGACAAGCCTCTACTACTAATGCCAGAAAGTCACTGGGACAAACCCCCAGCTGACTCAAACTTTTTAAAAAATACTGAATTATCTATACTAATATGCTGGAAAACTGAATGACTAAGTCCCCAAACTATAAGGACTCACCAACTATCGGGATGTGGATAGATATGCTCGAAATCACTCACTCTGCTGAAACTAAGCACCTGAACCTATATTATTTGACAATGTAGCACATAGACATATATATTGATTAGTAATTTTAGATTGTACTGAGCATATGGGGGTGAATGCATAAGTAAAACAATGACTAAACATCATCATAATTTGTAAAATAATGCATGCTAAATGTAGATGACTCACATAAGCTGGAATATCTGAAAGTGCTAAATCATAAAAATGAATAGCAAAACATATTGCATAAATCTAGTGAGTTATAAAATTTAGTTTCTAAAAGTTGTACTGGTATTCTTTCTTTAAATCATGTTGTCTAAGTATAGAAAGGACTCATTTTTATATCTTCAATCTGAAATTTGAAACTTCATAGTTAAGTCACATATAAATCAATAACTGAATAAATTTGTGAGCCTTTACACTTAGTTTTCTAAAAGCTTTTCTGTTATTCTTTACTCTTTTCTACAAGTTGTAGGCAAATACTTTTAAAAACTATCCTACAAGTCTTTAGTATTAGGAAGGTTCTTCTAATCGACATACACCATGTGAGCTATCATAGTGTCCAACGTCTAGTTCCTTTATGGGAAAACCTCATGTTAGGGGAGAGGTGTCATACTCTTACCAAGGAGTATAACCTAATCTAAGTGATCACATCTGTATCTGTCATCCATATAGAAATGGGAATAGTCTGATAATTTGAACGTACATTGGCTTGTAGTTCTGGGGCATGTAATATACCCAACTCGGTGCTAAATACTACTCCATTTAATCTGTATGCTCATTTTATTAGAAATCCACTTTTAAAAACTAATATAAGGGTTTACAATGAAAACCTCTTGTAAATCTATTTACTGTAAACTGTAGCTAAATCTGCAAAGTGGATTCCATATTTAAGCTGAGATCAAAAGATCAAATCTTTATTCAAAATCTGAATATAACAAATCATGGGATACTTAGAAGCATCATCTTTTCTTGAAATAACAACATTCAAACTAGGGTTGATAACCGATGCATCAAATTCATGTCAAGTCATCATAAAACTCATGCTAAGTAATGAAAATATTGATAATTCAAGTCCAAATCTGAAAATTACTGCAATATGTATGAAAATACAAAAATAAATATGCAAATTCATCATCTAAATTACTTCAAATCTCATAATATTATTAATAGCAATATTGGGTATGAACCCTATTTTGAATCTCATGTAAATTGATGTAAAAATCCACTTCAAAACTGATTTTGGGCATAAGGATGAAAGGATTATCCTTGTTGAAAAATCTCACATACCTTAATTGTTGCAGTTGATGAGAACACTTGATTTTTGATCCCTATTTGTGCTCTTTAATATGGATTCTTTATTATCTTGAATTGGTAACCTTGAATTTTGAGTTTTCTTGGAGAAAGAATTGTGGAATTTGTATTTCTTGGGAACTAAATTTTGATGTTCTAGGGTTTCTTTGAGAGGAAGTTGCTGAAAAGTGAGTATATTGTGGTTGGAATAGGATTAATTTAGTGTTATTCATGAATTAGGGGCTTGGGAAAAGACTAAATTGCCCTTTTAAAATCAACTTTAGAACTGAAAATCCCAATTTTGGGCACCTCCATGATGTGTCACTATCGCAGTGGCTCACTAGAATTTGACTATTGGGAACTAGAACTTCATCGCGACGTGGAGCTACTGTGGTAAGCCACTTAAAATTTACAAATATCATTTGGGCCATCACCATAATGCGGCACTACCATAGTGAGCTGCTGGAAATTGACAAACAAGAACTGGGACCTCAACGCAACGCGGACCAATTGTGGTGGTCCATTGGAAATCAGACAAGCATCATTTTTCATGTCACCGCGATGCGGTGCTGCTCATTATGAGATACTTTCTTCACTAAAAGTATCATAACTTCCCAACCCAGTATCGTATGGAGGCAAAATTGGTATCGTTTGAAAGTTGAGCCAATTATCTACACATTGGTGGGTCTAGAGCTTGAAAATTCTATATGTATCAAGAGTTATTCATTTTCAAAGCTAACCCTTGACTTTCTAGGAGCTAAACTGAGCTAGGAAAAGTATGGGGTATTATATTATCTCCCCATTCGAAACATTCATCCTTGAATATGGCTAGTTAAGCTAAAAAATACTGCAGAACTGAGGCTATATGGTGACATGCTCAACTGAACAAACTGCATGACTTAATCTAAAACATGCTGAGCTACTAAACAAATTTGCGAGAGCATGTATTTACATGGAGATAACTATATGGTTGAATCTGAGACTGGAAAATAACTAAATTAAGAAAGACTGTTACCTTCAGCTAAATCTGAGTTTGTGGAGAAAAGGTGAGGATACTTGGCATGCATTTCTTCTTGTGCTTCCCAAGTAGCACCCTCAATGGACTAATTTCACCACAGAACTTTGAACAAGGGAACTTCTTTATTCTTTAATCAAGGAATCTGATGATCAAGAATCTCTACTGGAACTTCTTCGTATGAAAGGCTATTCTGAATATCTGTGCTTTCTAGAGGGACTACAACAGCTGAATCGTCCATGTACTTCTTTAATAAGGACACATGGAATACTGGATAAACTAACAATAAGTCTACAGGTAGCTCCAGCTCATCGTTACCTTCCTAACATGACTCAAAATTCGGTAGGAGCCTACATATCGAGGACTAAGCTTCCCCTTTTTGCCAAATCTCTTCACCCCCTTTATGGGTGAAACCTTCAAATACACAAGATCATCTACTTCAAACTTAAGATCTCTCTTTCTTACGTCTGCATAAGATTTCTAATGACTCTGAGTTGCTTTCAATCTCTCTCAAATCAACTGAACTTTCTCTATGACGTTAAACACCACATCTGGCCTAATCAAAGTGGTCTCACCTAATTCGAACAAACCGAATGGTGATCTATACCTCCACCCATAAAGAGCTTCAAATGAAGCCATCTGAATACTAGAATGGTAACAATTATTGTAGACAAACTCGATCAATGATAAGTGGTCATCCCAACTTCCTTTGAAATCAAGAAAATAGGCCTTCAACATATCTTCTAAGGTCTGAATAGTCCTCTCTAACTGACCATCTATATGTGGATGAAAAGATGAATTTAGATGAACTTGGGTGCCAAGACCCTTCTGAAAGGCTTTCTAAAACTGAGAGGTAAATTGACTACCCCTATCTGAGATAATGGATAAGGGAACTCCAAGCAATCTGACCAACTCTCTAATATATAGCTTATCATATTCTTCAGCTATGTAGGACATATAAACTAGCAAGAAATGAACTGATTTAGTCAATCTGTCTACCATAACCGAAATTGAATCATGTTGATGATGCGAATGGGGTAATTCAGTCAAAAAGTCCATATTCACCTCTTTCCACTTCCAAGTGGGAATACTAAATTCCTGTAAAGTGCCACCAGGTTTTTGGTGCTCAACCTTAACCTGTTGACAAGTTGCATATTGGCTACAAATTCTGCAATATCTTTCTTCATACCACTTCACCAATAGACTTCTCACAGATTGCGATACATCTTGGTGCCTCCTGGATAAATGGAGTAATGCGTACCATGCGCTTCTGCCATATCGTCAACACATGGCACACATAATCTACTCTGGTATCTCAGCACACCATCTCCCCCTTGAGAGAAAACTTCTACCTTTTGGTATTTAACTTACCCCTTTAGTTTGACCAAACTAGGATCTTTATCCTACTTCTCTGTCACTTTAAAAACTAGAGAAGATTCTGAACTACTCTAAAGCCAAATATTTCCTTCAGCTGAGTCAACCAACCTCATACCCAATCTAGCTAATCGGTGAACTTCCCAAACTAGTTCTTTCTTATTATTCTCCACATGAGCGACACTATCCATAGATAATCTACTAAGGGTGTCTGCCACTATATTAGCCTTTCCCGGATGATACAACACACTCATATCATAATCTTTCAACAATTCTGACCACCTTCTCTGACTGAGATTTAACTCCCTCTAAGTAAACATAAATTGCAAGATTTTGTGGTCTGTAAACATATCAACATGCACCCCATAAAGATAGTGCCTCTAAATTTTCAATGCAACACAACAGTAGCTAACTCAAGGTCATGGGTAATGTAGTTCTTCTCATGAGGCTTAAGTTGTCTAAAGGCATAGGCTATAACCTTACCTCTCTGCATCAAAACATAACCTAGAACAATTTTAGAAGCATCACAATATACAACGAACTCATCTGTACCATCAGGTAGTGCTAAAACTAGGGCTAAAGTGAGTCGAGTCTTCAACTCCTGAAAACTCTTCTCACGGGAATCTAACCACTGGAACTTAACTTTCTTTTGGGTCAATCTAGGCATAAGTCAATAGAAGAAAAACCCTCAACAAAAATTCTATAACAGCTAGATAAACCCAAGAAGCTTCTAATGTCTAAAAAAGAAATGGGTCTAGGCCAGTTTCTTACTACCTTTGCCATTTGAGGATTAACTCTAATACCATCACAGAAATAATATGATTGAGGAAAGCTACTGATCTTATCCAAATTTCATATTTGCTAAATTTGGCGAATAACGGGTGGTCCCTAAGATTTTGCAACACAATGCTAAGGTGCTCTGCCTAGTCATCCTCACTACGATAATAGACAAGAATATTATCTATAAAGACTATGACAAATATTTCCAAATACCATTTGAACACTCAGTTCATCAAGTCCATGAAGGCTTCTGGGGCATTTGTAAGACCAAATGACATTACTAAAAACTCGAAATAACCATAATGGGTTCTGAAAGCTGTCTTTGGGATGTCACATTCCCTTACTCTAAGATGATGATAGCTGGATCTAAGGTCTATCTTGGAGAAATTAATCGCACCTTGGAGCTGGTAAAATAAGTCATTAATCCAAGGAAGAGGATACTTTTTTTAGACAGTGACTTTGTTCAGCTGATGATAGTCAATGCACATTCACAAAGAACCATCTTTCATTTGCACGAATAAGATGGGAGTGCCCCATAGAGAGACACTGGTCCTTATGAAACCTTTATATAAGAGTTCTTCAAGATGCTTTTTTAACTCTTTAACCTTGGTTGGGGCCATACAATATGGAGGAATCGAGATAGGTTGAGTATCTGTAAGAAGGTCAATACCAAATTCTATTTCCCTATCGGGAGGTACCCCTGGCAAATCTTTGGGAAAGACATCTGGAAACTCATTGACTACACTAACTGACTAAACTGTAGAAGTCTCATACTTAGTTTCTTTGACTTGAACTAGATGATAGATACAACCTTTTGAGATCAACTTTCTATCTTTAAGATAGGATATGAAATCACTCTAGGGAAATACTGAATTACCTTCCCACACAAAGGCTGGCTCATCTGGAAACTGAAACTTCACCACTCGGGTGCGATAATCTATGGATGTATAACAAAAATAGAGCTAATCCATACCAAGAATAAGGTCAAAGTCGACCATATCTAACTCTATTAAATTTGCTCTCATAATTTTATGAAGGACAGTGATAGGCCACTTTCTATAGATCTGTTTAGAAACAATTGACTCACCCATTAGGGTATAAACTAAGAATGGCTTAGGGATCTTTTTAGGACCTATTTACAAATTTACTACAACTAATAGGGTCACATAAGAGAAATTCAACTGATTGTCTAACAGCATATAAACATCAAGATGAAAGACAAAGAATACCAGTAAAAACATCTAGTAAATCCTCCTTCTCTTGATGGGATAGTATAGCATAAAACTGATTATAGCACTGACCGCTACCGGTACTGATGATGCACCCTGAGGAGGGACTGGGAAACCTAGAGGGGTTGGTGCGTTAGTAGCCTGAGTCTGGTGACAAGCATCTTTTTTTCCCTACTTAGCATGTGGATACTCTTTGATTCCATGTACCAAATTACCACAACCATACCAACCTTTCTGACCCAACAAGCACTCATCGGGATAATTCTTACCACACTTACCACATGGAGGATAACTGGGCTTTCCACTCACACTATTTTGAGATATGGACATAGAAGTATTACCCCACTACTCTTGCCTAGCTCTGGGAGTGGGAGCACTAACTAAAGATGTCACTAGCATAGATGAACGAATTTGAAACTACGAATGATTTCCCCTTTCAAACTTTGGCCATACTCAAACTGCCCGATTCTAGCCTTCTTATTCCCCCTCTCACTTTTCTTCAACTTTTCTACCTTAATTTGCTGGGAATTAATCATCAACCTAGCAAGATCCATGTCCCCAATAAGCATAGAAGTCCTACACTCCTTGACTACTAAACCAGAACTCTAATAACAAATTTACTCATACTCGCCCTATGGTTAGCCATCATATGGGGGGCATACTTAGACAACTGGTTAACTTAAGGCAGTAATCTTTCACTGTCATTGAGACTTGCCTCAGGTTTACAAACTCCTCTACCTTATCTTTTATTATTTCACACAAAAAAAACCTATCTAGAAATATATCCTAAAACACCTGCCAACTCATAGGTTATGCATTCTTACCTCTACCATTCATCCACATAACCACCCAATCATACGCTATATCCTTCAATCTATAATATGCTAACTCTACACTCTCCTTTTCAAAAACATGCATAATCTGGGTGATCTTTTTCACCTCATCTAAGTAAAGTTATGGGTCCTCAGCATCTTTTGACCCAAAGAACTCTGGCGGATTCATTCTCATGAAGTCTCGAATTCTGGTTTCTGCTAAATCCCCATTCTGCTGAAGTGGGACTACAGCCTAATGGTTGTCTTAAATATTATCCATTATAGCTAGGGCCAACGCTTGAAAAGAATCCCAAAATTCAGCAGGGGATGCATTCTCATTTAGTGGGTCAGCAGGCTGGGGTAGTTGGTTATTATTTCATCGAGTGTTAGCTCAACGAGGAGGCATATTCAACTGCCATGTAAGAAAATGAGTTAAAAAAATAGAGATACTATAAGCATGATAGATCATGAAAGAAAGAGATGATTTCCTAAAAATGTCCCATAGCCTGTTGCTCATAAATATGGCGTGCTTTACACCCGTGATCAAGACTCTACGCAATTCGACTTGTCTGACTCCCTAGGAATCTTATAACCTTAGGCTCTGACACCAAGTATGTAACACCCCAAAAATAGGTCTCGAGATGTCACACAATGCTCAAGACTATAAGTAACCTTAAGCTAACCCTATAAGCTATCTACTAAATCTAAAACTCATAATAGGGAAGTATAGATATATAATCAAGCTAAAATACAGATTTCTGTATGGGTTAAGCTGAAAGTATCTAAATATAATATCTAAAAATGTTGAACTCAAGAGTCTGATAAATCAATACTAAAAATCTAAAGCAAATCTAGCAGTCTGACAAGCCTCTACTACTAATGCTAGAGAGTCAGTGGGACAAAACTTAGTTGACTCAAACTATTTGAAAATACTAAATCATCTATACTAGTAAGCTGAAAAACTGAATGACTAAGTCCCCAAACTATGAGGACTCACTAACTATCGGGATGTAGATAGAGATGCTTGAAATTACTCACACTGCTAAAACTAAGCACCTAAACCAACATTATGAGACAATGTAGAACATAAACATATATGTGGATCAGAACTTCTGGATTATACTGAGTATATGGTGAGTATCATAATTTGTAAAATAATGCATACTAAATATAGATGATTCACATAAGATGGAATGTCTGAAAGTGTTAAATCATAACCATGAATAGAAAAACATGCAGTATAAATCTAGTGAGTCATAACATTTAGTTTCTAAAAGATGTACTGGTATTCTATCTTTAAACCATGTTGTCTAAGTATAGAAAGGACTCACTTTTATATCTGTAATCTGAAATCTAAAACTTCATAGCTAATGTCATATGTAAAGTAATAGCTGAATAAATTTGTAAGCATTTACACTTAGTTTTCTAAAAAATTTTCTATTATTATTTAATCTTTTTGTAAGCTATAGGGAAATACTTTTAAAAACTATTCTACAAGTCTTTACTGCTAGGGAGGTTCTTCTAACCGACATACACCAGTGAGCTATCATAGTGTCCAACATCTAGTTCCCTTATGGGAAAACCTCATGTTGGGGAGAGTTGTAATAATCTTGCCAAGGAGCATATGTAACGCCCCAAATCTGGTACTCGGAATGCTACACAGTTCTCATAACCCCGAACGAACATAAGCTAACCCATAACTTATATCTGTACCTAAACACTGCATAATATACTGTATAAATGCAGAAATAGTAGGCTGAAATATGCCATAAGGTTTAAAATTGATAAACATCTGATAAAACTATATTTGAATAATGTGGTACGACAATACCAAAACTGAAACAATGTCTAAAAACATCTAGTCTGAAAACACTATAGTCTGAAAGCCTCTAAACTGTCAGAATAAGGAGTTGATGGGACATGTCCCTAACTAACTCCCACTACTAAAATAAATTAAGTAATGAAGAAATAAAGTAATGATCATGTCCTCAACAGATGAGGATGCACTGCTAACTCTGACTGTTGAAACTGGAATGCTACTGATGCTCTGGAGCTCGTGCTTCTAAACCTATAGTATAGAATAAAACACCATAGCACAAATGCATCAATACAATTGAATGTACTGATATGCATATAAGGTAGGCTTAATGCAAAGGGTTCAAATGCATGAACAATGCTAACTGACTATATAACATGAACATGAGAATACATATATAAATAAGTGACTGTGACTGAATTCATGATGGTACCGACTACTGAGTCTGATTACTGATAACATGAGTCACTGATAACTGATATAACTAATACTGAGCGACTGTATCTGATAGTATAGGTTCTGATGGAACTAACTGAGTTTCATACTATTTTGAATTGACTGTATCTGACAGTCCTGAAATTCTAAAAAACTATCTGAATTCTATTACTGAGACTGAGTCTGAAACTGTAACAGTGGGAAGTATTCATCTAACTGACATGCCCCAAATAAAGAAATATAGATAGTTTGGGGTCTAATCTATAACCCTAATTAGAAGGGTGTCAATACTGCGCCACTGGTAAAGAAAAGTTGTGGGTGACCCTCATCTGATAGTGTCCCCAAAACAGAATAATGGGACCCTCATCTGACAGGGTTTATCCACCTCATCATTTCTCATCTGTCATTGGTGATATCTCAACCTATGTTGGCTACGTAGTTCTGGAATGCAAGGATTACTTTTAAGGATCACACCCTCAACTGCCAGTATATGTCCTCATCCTTGATTCACTCTGTGCTAAATCCTACTCCCACCTAAATAGACACTGAACATGATTAACTAAACTAAACTGGACTGAGTTCATTGAGTTCCGCTAAATGACGAGATACTACTGAGATTACTGAAGTACTGAGCTTCCTAATATTACTGGGATTACTGAGTTTTCCTGAGTCATATGACTGACTGAATTCTACTGAACATGGCTTGACTGAGGATATCATAAAAACATGACACTGGCTCTACGCACACAGCTAAATTGTTGGGTACAAGTACCCCCAGGATTTGATATAAGAAAAATGACAAGGCATGTCATTCTTGAATACACGACCAACATCAAGAATCCATAATACAATAAGTTGGGGATTTTATGAAGTACATGGTTATCATAATCTTGTGCATGGTATGAATGCATATACTCAATGTCACAATTCCTACTCTAACATCATGAGCATTCCAACAAACATCTACATTGCACATCAATAGCATGGGAGTTATTTGAACATAAGGGTAAAACATAAATCCTTCACTTAAGTCACAATTGAGTCATATTACATAATTTCTAGTCTCTTAGGCATTTTATCAAACACTTAGGGTGCATGACTTAGAGCAGGGAATAATCATCAAATTAACATATCATAACCAACTAAAATTCATGGTTTTCAACTCACATGCTAACATATTTTCATAAAAATACATAAAGATTCCAACTTGGAAATCATACAACAATAACAAACACATGAACATATCAACAAATAGCATGAATATCATAATACATAGTTTAAAACTTGATTCTTGGGCTTCATAGATGAAAGGAATCCGTAAATAAACACTATGCATACCTGAGAAAAGAAACCTTGAAGGTTCTTGGAGTTCTTAGATGGATTTTTTGAGATTAACCTTGACTCTCAAGGGCTAGGGTTTTGTTTTCTTGAGAGATAATATTCTTGATATTGGTGAAAAAGTTAATAATAAGTATCTAAAGATGTTTTTAAGGCTTAAATCACACATCTAGGTGGAATAAAATCATGGGAAAAAACCCATTTAACCCTGGACGCATCTTTTAATTTTTCTGAAAATTTCCCAATCTGGACCCCTAGCGCGATGCAGTACTATCGCGTCGTGTCTCTAGAAAGTGACAACTAGAAAATTACATGTTGGTGTGATGCGGTACAATCACATTTCCACCTTGGGCGCGACCTGAAATCTCACCGCGATATGGTGGTATCGCGTTTGAACACTGGAAAATAACAATTATGAACTGGACCATTGGCGCGACACACCACTATCGCGGAGCAACACTAAAAATTGATAATTGTCATTTAAGCAGGCTCCATGATGCGCTGATGGCTCAGGTGATACACTGTCTCACAAAAAATGTTCTAACTCTTTGTACGGGTGTCGGATTTGGGCTAATTTGGTATCGATGGAAAGCTTATTGAATTTCCCACACAACAAAAAGTGAAAACTTTAAAATTCCACATATATAAAAGTATATTTATCTTTAAAGCATATCTTTGACATTTTTGGGATGAATTTAAGCTAGGTAAAAGTATGAGGTATTATAGTATAACCTAATCTGTAAACATATTTGTATCTGTCATCTATATAGAAATAGGAATGATCATATAATCTGAAGCTACATTGGCTCATATTTTTGGGGCATGTAAACATACCTAACTCGGTGCTAAAAATTACTCCCTTTAATCTGTATGCTCATTCTATTGGAAATGCACTTTTAAAAACTAATATAAGGGTTTACAATGAAAACCTCTTGTAAATCTTTTTACTGTAAACTATAGCTAAATTTGTAAAGTAGATTCTATACTTCCCTATTATGAGTTTTAGATTTAGTAGATAGCTTACAAGGTAAGCTTAAGGTTACTCATAGTCTTGAGCACTGTGTAACGTATCGGGACCCATTTTTGGGGCATTAAAAACTTGGTATCAGAGCATAAGGTTATAATAGTCCTAAGGAGTCAGACAAGCTGCGTTACATAGAGTCTTGATCATTGTTGTGAATCACGACATATTTATGAGTCTGATAAATCAATATTGAAAATCAAAAGAAAATCTAGCAGTCCGACAAGCCTCTACTACGAATGCTAGAGAGTCACTAGGACAAACCCCAGCTTACTCGAACTATCGGAAAGTACTAAATTATCTATAATAATAAGCTAAAAAACTGAATGACTAAGTCCCCAAACTATGAGGAATCACTAACTATCGGGATGTAGATAAAGATGCTCGAATCACTCACGCTATTGAAACTGAGCACCTAAACCTACATTATGAGACAATGTAGAACATAGACGTATATGTGGATCAGTACTTCTAAATTGTACTGAGTATATAGCTGTGAATGCACAAGTAAAATAATGACTCAACATTATCATTATTTTTAAAACAACGCATGCTATATGTAGATAACTCACATAAGCTGGAATGTCTGAAAGTGTTAAATCATAATCATGAATAGCACAACATGCTGCATAAATATAGTGATTCATAATATTTAGTTTCTAAAAGTTGTACAGGTATTCTATCTTTAAATCATGTTGTCTAAGTGTAGAAAGGACTCACTTTTATATCTGTAATCTAAAATCTAAAACTTCATAGCTGATGTCACATGTAAAGTAATATCTGAATAAATTTGTGAGCCTTTACACTTAGTTTTCTAAAAGCTTTTCTGCTATTCTTTACTCTTTTCTGTAAGTTGTAGGGGAATATTTTTAAAAACTATTCTGCCAGTCTTTACTGTTAGAAAGGTTTTTCTAATCTACATACACCATGTGAGCTACCATATTGTCCAATGTCTAGTTCCTTTATGGGAAAACCTCACATTGGGGAGAGTTGTAATACTCTTTCGAAGAAGTATAACCTAATCTAAGTGAGCACATCTGTATCTATCATCCATATAGAAATAGAAATAATCTTATAATTTGAACTTACATTGGCTCATAGTTCTGGGGCATGTAAACATACCCAACTCGGTGCAAAATACTACTTTCTTTAATCGGTATGCTTATTCTGTTGGAAATTTATTTTTAAAAATTAATATAAGGGTTTACAATGAAAACCTCTTATAAATTTAATTACTGTAAACTGTAGCTAAATCTATAAAAAATATTTCATATCTAAGCTAAGATCAAAAGATCAAATCTTTGTTTAAAATCTGAATATATCAAATCATGAGATACTTGGAATCATAATCTTTTCTTAAAATAACAACATTCAAACTAGGGCTAGTAACCCATGCATCAAATTCAGGTCAAGTTATAATAAAACTCATGCTAAGCAATGAAAATATTGATCATTCAAGTCTAAATCTTGAAATTACTTAAATAAGCACGAATATATAAAAATAAATATGCAAATTCATCATCTAAATTACTTCAAAATTCAAAATCTTGCAAATAGCAATATTGGGTATGAACCCTAATTTGAATCTCATATAAATTTATCTGAAAATCAACTTCAAAACTGATTTTGGGCACAAGGATTAATGAATTATCCTTGTTGAAAAACTCCACATACCATAATGTGTGCAATTAATGAGAACGCTTGATTTCGGATCCCTATTTGTGCTTTTGATGATGGATTCTTGATTATCTTAAATTGGTAACCTTAAATTTTGAGTTGCTTTGGAGAAACAAAGGTGGAATTTGGATTTCTTGGGAATTAAGTTTTGATGTTCTAGTGTTTCTTTGAGAGGAAGTTGATGAAAAGTGAGCATATAATGGTTGGAATAGAATTAATTAAGTGTTATTCACGATTTAGGGTCTTGGAAAAAGATTAAATTGCCCTTTTAAACTGAACTTCGGAACTGGAAATCCTGATTTTGGGCACCTCCACAATGCGCCACTATCGCGGTGGCTCACTAGAATTTGACTATTAAGTTTTGGAACTTCATTGCGACACAGATCTATCACGGTAAGCCACTGGAAATTGATAAATGCCATTTGGGCCATCACCGCAATGCGGCACGATCAAGGTGTATTGCTGGAAATTGATAAATGGGAACTGGAACCTCACCGCGACACGGGCCAATTGTGTTGGTCCACTAAAAATTGGACAAGCGTCATTTTTCATGTCACCGCGATGTGGTGCTGCTCATTATGAGATATTGTCTTGACTAAAAGCGCCATAACTTCCCAACCGAGTATTGGATTGAGGCAAAATTGGTATCATTAGAAAGCTGAGTCAATTATTGATATATTGGTGGGTCTAGAGCTGTAAAATTCTAAATGTATGAATATTTATTCATTTTCAAAGCTAACCCTTGACATTTTAGTAGCAAAACTGAGCTAGAAAAAGTACGGGGTATTACATATACCCTTTGGGTACGATTCATGACCAAGAGTCATACCCACTCCAGAACCCAGGTAAGTTTCCAAGCCATACGAGTCAAGGAAATGACTTATAAGCCTAGGTATGAGTCATATTGACAACTCGTACCCTAGCTTACCAAGTCAGTACTCCAGTTGACCCAGCCTAAAACCTCAATTAAAAATGAGAAATAAGCCCGATCGTGTACCTGACACTTACAACTCATACTCGACACATTTTTTACTCAAATTTCAAATTCCAAACCACAAATCTAAGTGTTTTCAACTTGATTTCACTACCATCATTTTCCAATCTTTCAATTATTATGCTTAAACTTGAATTTGGGAAGCAAAACAATTCAAACTTGAGATTTGCTAATTCTCACTCATCAAGTAAGTTCCCCAATCGCATTTTCTTTGTTTTTAAAAGTAAAAAATAAGTAGTGTTTTTCCTTGTAAACAAGTTTTGAGTAAAAGTTATGCAAATATTTGGTAAAAGATAGCATAGTGTGGTATATTTGTTGCAAAAATTGAAATTGGGGAAGAAATAGGGTTTAGAAATAGATTTTTGATGTATTTGTATGTTTACATTGCTGGATATAACTAAGTAGAGTAATGGGTAAATTGGGAATTTCATCGGAGTCAAACTTTGAAAATTGGACTTCTATGTTGCAGCTGATACGAGATTCCTTATGACTCATACCAATGGTATGGGCATTGTAATGGGACTCGTACCCACTGAAAACATGGAAATCTAACAAATTTAATATTCTATAATGGATACGACTCAACTATAGGAGTCGTATCCAAATCTTACGACTCATACATACTTATCATACCCACCTGGGAAGAATGAAAATCAAATAAAGTTTCTGAACAGCTTACGACTGTTGTTCACGAGTCATAACCAGTCGGTACGATTTCTAAGGAGGAGTTGTAAAGATAGTGCCTCCAAATTTTCAATGCAACACAACAGCAGCTAACTCAAGGTCATGGGTAATGTAGTTCTTCTCATGAGGCTTAAGTTGTCTAGAGGCATAGGCTATAACCTTACCTCTTTGCATCAAAACATAACCCAGACTTATTCTGGAAGCATCACAATATACAATAAACTCATCTGTACCATCAGATAGTGCTGAAGCTGGAGCTAAAGTGAGTCGAGTCTTTAACTCCTGAAAACTCTTCTCACGGGAATCTGACCACTGGAACTTAAATTTCTTTTGGGTCAATCTAGACATAAGTCAATAGAAGAAAAACCCTCAACAAAAATTCTATAACAGCTAGATAAACCCAAGAATCTTCTAATGTCTAAAGGAGAAATGGGTTTAGTCCTGTTTCTTGCTACCTTTGTCATTTAGGGATAAACTCTAATACCATCACAGAAATAATATGACCGAGGAAAGCTACTGATCTTAGCCAAATTTTACATTTGCTAAATTTAGCGAACAACTGGTGGTCCCTAAGAGTTTGAAACACAATTCTAAGGTGGTCTGCCTAGTCATCCTCACTACGATAATAGACAAGAATATTATCTGTAAAGGCTATGACAAACATTTCTAAATACCATTTGAACACTCAGTTCATCAAGTCTATGAAGGCTGGTGGGGCATTTGTAAGACCAAATGACATTACTAGAAACTCAAAATAACCATAATGGGTTCTGAAAGCTGTCTTTGGGATGTCACATTCCCTTTGTCTAAGCTGATGATAGCTGGATCTAAGGTCTATCTTAGAGAAATTACTCGCACCTTAGAGCTGGTCAAATAAGTCATCAATCCTAGGAAGAGGATATTTGTTTTAGACTGTGACTTTATTCAGTTGATGATAGTCAATGCGCATTCACAAAGAACTATCTTTCTTTTGCACGAATAGGATGGGAGCGCCCCATAAAGAGACACTGGGCCTTATGAAACCTTTATCTAAGAGGTCTTTAAGATGCTCTTTTAACTCTTTAACCTCAGCTACGGCCATATGTTATGGAGGAATAGAGAAAGGCTGAGCATATGAAAGAAGGTCAATACCAAATTCTATTTCCCTATCAGGAGGTACCCCTAGCAAATCTTTGGGAAAGACATCAGGAAACTCATTGACTACACTGACTGACTGAACTGTAGAAGTCCCAGACTTAGTTTCTTTGACTTGAACTAGATGATAGATACAACCTTTTAAGATCAACTTTCTATCTTTAAGATAGGATATGAAATTACTCTAGGGAGACACTGAATTACCTTTCCACTAGAAGACTGGCTTATCTGGAAACTGAAACTTCACCACTCGGGTGCGATAATCTATGGATGTATAACAAAAATGGAGCCAATCAATACCAAGAATAAGGTCAAAGTTGACCATATCTAACTCTATTAAATCTGCTTACATAATTTTATGAAGGACAGTGATAGGACACTTTCTATAGATCTATTTGGCAACAACTGACTCATCCACTAGGGTATAAACTAAGAATAGCTTACGAACCTTTTCAGAACCTATTTAAAAATTTACTACAACTAATGGGGTCACATAAGAGAAATTCAACCCAATGTCGAACAACATATAAACATCAAGATGAAAAATATAAAGCATGCTAGTAACAACATCTAGTGAATCCTCTTTCTCCTGATAGGATTGTATAGTATAAAACCAATTATAGCACTAACTACTATCGGTACTGGATGATGTGCCCTGAGGAGGGACTGGGCAACCTAAAGGGGTTGGTTATCTTTTAGCTTGAATCTGGTGACGAGCATCCTTCTTTCCCTGCTTAGAATTCGGACACTCTTTGATTCTATGTACCTACTTACCATAGTCATAACAACCTTTCTAACCCAACAAGCACTCACCAGGATGATTCTTACCATACTTAACACATGGAGGATAACTGGGCTTTCCACTCACACTATTCTGAGATATGGACATAGAATTCTTACCCCACTACTCTTTCCTAGCTCTAGGGGTGGGAGCACAAACTAAAGATGGTACTGGCATAGATGAATGATTTTGAAACTATGAATGATTTCCCCTTTCATACTTTGTTTGGCCATACTCAAACTACCCGATTCCAGCCTTCTTATTCCCTCTCTCTCTTCTTTTTAACTTTTCTACCCTTATCTACTGGGCATGAACCATAAACCTAGAAAGATCCATGTCCCCAAAAGAATGGAAGTCCTACACTCCTTTATTACTAAACCAGAACTCTACTTACAAACTTACTCATACTCGCTCTAGGGTCAGCCATCATATCAGGGGCATACTTAGATAACTGGTTAACTTAAGGTAGTAATCTTTCACTATCATTGAGCTCTGCCTTAGGCTTACAAACTCCTCTACCTTAGTTTCTCTTATTTCACTCAAAAAGAACCTATCTAGATATATATCCTGAAATGCCTGCCAACTCATAGGAGTTGCATTCTAACCTCTACCATTCTTCTACATAACCAACCAATCATACACTATTTTCTTCAATCTATAGTATGCTAAATCTACACTCTCTTCTTCAAATATAGGCATAATTGGGTGATCTTTTTCACCTTATCTAAGTAAAGTTATAGGTCCTCACCATCTTTTGACCCAAAGAACTCTGGCGGATTCATTCTCATAAAGTCTCAAATTCTGGCTTCAGCTAAATCACCATTCTGCTGAAGTGGGACTACATCCTGATGGTTGTCCTGAATATTATCCATCATAGCTTAGGCCAACGCCTAAAAAGTAGCCCAAAATTTAGCATGGGATACATTCTCATTTAGAAGGTCGGCAGGCTAGGGTAGTTAGTTATCATTTCTTTGGGAGTTAGCTCAACGAGGAGACATTCAACTGCAATGCAACAGAATAAGTTAAAAACAAATAGAGATACTATAAGCATGATAGATTATGAAAGAAAGAGATAATTTCTTAAATACATCCCATTTCCTGTTGCTCATAAATATGGCATGCTTCATACCCATGATCAAGACTCTACATAATGCGACTTGTTTGACTCCCTAGGACTCTTATAACCTTAGGCTCTGACACCAAGTATGTAACGCCTCAAAAATAGGTCTGTAGACGTTACACGATGCTCAAGACTATAAGTAATCTCAAGCTAACCCTATAAGCCATCTACTAAATCTAAAACTCATAATAGGGAAGTATAGATATATAATCAAGCTAAAATACGGATTTTTGTATGGGCTAAGCTGAAAGTATCTAAATATAATATCTAAAAATACTTAAGAGTCTGATAAATCAATACTAAAAATCTTAAGCAAATCTAGCAGTCTAACAAGCCTCTACTACTAATGCTAGAGAGTAATTGGGACAAACCCCAGTTGACTCAAACTATTCGAAAATACTAAATCATCTATACTAATAAGATGAAAAACTAAATGACTAAGTCCCCAAACTATGAGGACTCACCAACTATCGAGATGTAGATAGAGATGTTTGAAATCACTCACACTGCTAAAAATAAGCACCAAAACCTACATTATGAGATAATATAGAACATAGATGTATATGTGGATCAGTACTTCTGGATTGTACTAAGTATATGGTGAGTATCATAATTTGTAAAATAATCCATGCTAAATGTAGATGACTCACATAAGCTGGAATGTCTGAAAGTGTTAAATCATAACCATGAATAGCAAAACATACAATATAAATCTAGTGAGTCATAACATTTAGCTTCTAAAAGTTGTACTAGTATTCTGTCTTTATATCACTAAGAATAGAAAGGAGACTCTTTTATATCTGTAATCTAAACTCTAAAACTTCATAGCTAATGTCACATGTAAAGTAATAGCTGAATAAATTTGTGAGCCTTTATACTTGGTTTTCTAAAAGTTTTTCTATTATTCTTTACTCTTTTTTGTAAGCTATGGGGAAATACTTTTAAAAAATATGCTACAAGTCTTTACTGTTAGGGAGGTTCTTCTAACCGACATACACCATGTGAGCTTTATAGTGTCCAACATCTAGTTCCTTTATGGAAAAATCTCATGTTGGGGAGAGTTGTCATACTCTTGACAAGGAGTATATGTAACACCTCAAATCTGGTACTCAAAATTCTAAACGGTGCTCAGGACCCGGAACGACCAGAAGCCAACCCATGATTGATATCTATACCTGAACACTACATAATATACTATATAAATGCAGAAATAGTAGGCTAAAATATTCCATAAGCTTCAAAATTGATAAACATCTGATAAAACCATATATGAATAATGTGGTACGATAATACCAAAACTAAAACAATGTCTAAAAACATCTTGTCTAAAAATACTGTAGTCTGAAAGACTCTAAACTGTCTGAATAAGGAGTTGATGGGACATGTCCCCAACTAACTCCAACTACTAAAATAAACTAAGTAATAAAGAAATAAAGTAATGATCATGTCCTCAAAGGATGAGGATGCACTGCTAACTCTGACTGCTAAAACTGAAATGTTATTGATGCTCTGGAGCTCATGCTTCTGAACCTATTGTATAGAATAAAACACCATAGCACAAATGCGTCAGTACAATTGAATGTACTGGTATGCATATGAGGAAGGATGAATACAAAAGGTTCAAATGTGTGAACAATGCTTACTGACTATATAACATGAACGTGAGAATACATGCATGAATAAGTGACTGTGACTGAATTCATGATGGTACAGACTACAAAGTCTAATTACTGATAACATGAGTCACTGATAACTGATGTATCTGATACTAAGCGACTGTATCTGACAGTATAGGTTCTGATGGAACTAACTTAGTTCTGTACTGTTCTGAGTTGACTGTATCTGATAGTTTTGAAATTCTAAAGAACTATCTGAGTTTTATTATAGAGACTAGGTCTTAAACTGTAACAGTGGGAAATAGTCTTCTAACCAACATACCCCAAATAAGGAAATATAGCTAGGTTGGGGTCCAATCTATAACCCCTATTAAAAGGGTGTCAATACTGCACCACTGGTAAAGACAAGTTATGGGTGACCCTCATCTGATAGTATCCCCAAAAGAGAATAGTGAAATCCTCATCTGACAGGGTTTATCCACCTCATCAACCCTCATTTGTCATTGTTGATATCTCAACCTATTCTGGCTACACAGTTCTGGAAAGCAAGGATTACTTCTAAGGATCACACCTTCAACTGTCAGTGTGTGTCCTCATCCTTGATTCACTTGGTGCTAAATCCTACTCCCATCTGAATAGACACCAAACATGATTAACTGAACTGAACTGGACTGAGTTCATTGAGTTCTGTTGACTAACGGGATACTACTGGGATTACTGAAGTACTGAGCTTCCTAAGATTACTGGGATACACTTTCACCATCACAGCTCATTCAATTTTTTCATTTTTTATGTCAATCTCATCAGCTAGTTTCGCTACACTTTCCTTCCTACCCTGTGTTTTTTCTTTAATAAGGTTTGAGTTGATATATAGTCTTCTCAACCTCCTTCTTCCCACACAAGTATTCCTATAATAATATTATGTTGTATAATAGTTTCCTTGAGCAACCCATCCATATTAATTTGGACCAGAGCAATCACTATTTGAATGTTTACACTTCTACCAAAAACTTTAACCCTTCTCCAAACTTAATACATAAACATTAGGAAAATATCTATTAAATTGTAATAGGGTATCGACACCACCTACTTTGTCTCTCAGTCTTACTAGTTCAAACCGAATAATCTTAACTGTAAAATGCCATATATTGTTTGAAAGATTAACGCCTAAAAGGTAAAGAAAAGCATTCACAAAATCAGTGTACTGGATGTGTGTTTTCATGATAGGTTGATCATACATACCTCCCACATATGAAGTGGTTCCATCTGCAAGCAGTTTAATCCTCCAAAACCATCTTTACTCTAGCCCTAATGCAGGTCGGGCAAAAATTGATCCAGTTTTACTTCCTTTTATCTTTAAATAAGAGAAAAACATTTGATGTCAAACAAGAGAAAAACAAAAAGAACATTACAAAAGGGTAACACAAAATTAAATGAAATAACAGATGACCCATCTGATGCAACAGTTCCCTATCTGTTCAATCGATGAGTCATTTGTTGCAACAGGCGATGCATTTGTGGAAACAGATGGATAACATGTTACACCAAATGGGTCATTTATTGGAATAAATCAAACCAACCTTGCTACTTGTTTGATTTCTTTAAACAGTTGCTCTGTCTATTCCAACAACTGATTCATCAGTTGCAATAGTTGAGGAAACTATTGTAACACCACCACCAACATCAACAACAGCATCAACAACAAATAAACAACATCATATGGTCCAACACCATCAACAACACAAACACCACATGTTCCAACACCACCACCACCCCTAACAACAGCACCACCAAAGTAATAAACAAAAGACATATAAAAAATGATACTGACAATAGGGCTTTTTAATTTCTCCAAACATATGACTTTTTTTCATATTTTAATAAAAACAATGGTTCATTCATTCAAGACTTAAAAGTCACCTTTTCTTTGATTTTCTCAATAAATAGGAAACTGGTAATGGGTAAATCATTATAACAATAAATGTAAATATCTAATTTAAATAGCATACAAAGAAGAAGACAAGAAGTAAAGAGAAATAGTTACCTGCAATGTCAAAAAAGAAAAGGGATCATACATACAGTTCAGTCGAGAAAAGATATTGATCAGTTGAGATCCAAAAGGATCCTCATCCAAAAGAGAAGAGAAAAAAGAGGAAAAAAAGAGAAAGAGAATTGTGAATAAAGAAGAGACATGAGTTGAGTTAATTTATGGCTGAATGAGAGAGTATTCTAGATATAGGTATTAAATATTCATTAATAACTTTTGAGGGGCACGAAGAGTCGGTAACATTAAAAAGACAAGATAATACAACTCAAAAAGGAGATTTTTGAGTTATCCAAGTAATATTTATTACCGCCATAGTATTTCATCTTGTTTATCTCTGATATAAAATACCTAAATTTCTTTAGAAAAAAGACCTTAAAATATATAATTCATACTTTGCAATAAATGACAATTTCTGTTTAAAAATTTTTAGAGCTCGGTCATCTATCGCAATAGATGGCAGCGCCTATTTGATAATTTTTAATAGATGGGTAATCTATTACAACAAATGGTTTAATCTATTCGATAAATTCCAACAGAAAAGTCATTTGTTGCAACAGGTTGAATATTTATTTTTATATAATTTTAATTGAGTTCATATGTTCAACTACAACTTTAACTAATTAATCTAAGACTAGGGGTGAGTTTATAGGGTCAACTATAACTTCAATTGAGTCTTTTGACAATTGCATGATGTTGGTATTGCGTTTCTCCCGAGCAGAGTCGTTAATGGATCACTCTGAGTTGAAGCGATTCTTATTACCTCATTGTCCAGCTAATACCTAAATTCCTTTAAAATAATAATAATAATAATAATAATAATAATAATAATAATAACAATAATAAAGATCTTAAAACATACAAGTCATACTTTACAACAGATAAAAATTTATGTTTGAAAATTTCTAACGACTCGGTCATCTGTCGCAATAGATGGCAATACTTATTTAATAATTTATAAAAGATGGGTAATCTCTTATGATAGATGACTTAATCTATTTGATAATTTCTAATAGATAAGTCATCTGTTGTAGCAGGTTGAATATTTATTTTTATACAATTTCAATTGAGTTTATATGTTCAACTACAACTTCAATTAATTAATCTAGGACTAGGGATGAGTTCATAGGGTCAACTACAACTTCAATTGAGTCTTTTGGAAATTAGATGATGTTGGTATTACATTCCTCCCGACCAGAGTCGTCGATCGATCACTCAAAATTGAAGCGATTCTTATTACCTCACTGTCAAGATAATACCTAAATTTCTTTAAAATAATAATAAAAAACTATCTTAAAACGTACAAGTCATACTTTGCGACAGATGACAATTTTTGTTTGAAAATTTCTAACAGCTCGGTCATCTTTCACAACAGATGGCAGCGCCTATTTAATAATTTACAATAGATGGATAATCTCTTACAACATATGACTTAATCTATTTGATAATTTCCAACAGATAAGTCATCTGTTGCAATAGGTTGAATATTTCTTTTTATACAATTTCAATTGAGTTCATATGTTTCACTACAACTTCAATTGATTAATCTAGGATTAGGGGTGGGTTCATAGGGTCAACTACAACTTTAATTGAGTATTCTGGAAATTGCATGATATTGGTATTGTGTTTCTCCCAACCAGAGTTATTGATCAATCACTTTGAGTTAAAGCGATTCTAATTACCTCATTGTCAAGATAACACCTAAATTACTTTAAATAATAATTTTAAAAAAAGATCTTAAAATATACAAGTCATACTTTGCAACAAGTGACAATTTGTGTTTGAAAATTTCCAATGGATCGGTCGTCTGTGGCAATATATGGCAGCGCGTATTTGATAATTTGCAATAGATGGATAATCTGTTGCAATAGATGACTTGATCTATTTTATAAATTCCAATAGATAAGTCATCTGTTGCAACAGGTTGAACATTTATTTTAATACAATTTCAATTGAGTTCATATATTTAACTACAACTTCAATTGATTAATTTAGGACTAGGGATGAGTTCATAGGGTCAACTACTTCAGTTGAGTCTTTTAACAATTGCATAATGTTGGTATTATGTTCCTCCTGACCAAAGTCGTCAAATGATCACTCTGAGTTGAAGCGATTCTTACTACCTCATTGTCAAGAAAATACCTAAATTGATTAATCTATGAATAGGGGTGAGTTCATAGGATTAACTACAACTTCAATTGAGTGTTTTGGCAATTAGATGATGCTGGTATTACATTCTTCCCATCGAGAGTCGTCGATTGATCACTCTGAGTCAAAGCGATTCTAATTACATCATTGTCAAGCTAATACCTAAATTAATTAATCTAGAACTAGGGGTGATTTTATAGGGTCAACTACATCTTCAATTGAGTCTTTTGACAATTGCATGATGTTGATATTGCATTCCTCCCAACTAGAGTCATAGATCGATCACTTTGAGTTGAAGAGATTCTTATTACCTCATTGTTAAGCTAATAACTAAATTGCTTTAAATAAATATTAAAAAAAGATCTTAAAATTTATATGTCATACTTTCCAACAGATAATAATTTCATTTTAAAAATTACCAATGACTCGATTATTTGTTGCAACAGATGGCAGCGTCTATTTGATAATTTATAACAGATGGGTAATCTGTTGCAACATATGACTTAATCTGTTTGATAAATTCCAATATATAAGTCATTTGTTGCAATAATTCGAACATTTGTTTATATACAATTTCAATTGAGTTCATATGTTCAACTACAAGTTCAATTGATTAATATTTTGACTAGGGGTAAGTTCATAGGGTCAACTACAAATTCAATTGAGTCTTTTGGCAATTGCATGATGAAACAGTTAAAAATTATGCATATATTTTAAATTTTTATAAAATAATTAAGATCAATTCAGACCAAATTAATATTTTCAAAACTTGTTATTCTTTTCTAAAATACAAATCAACCCATACAAATCATCCATTTGTGAGAAAAATGTTTCATTATTTCAAATATCGAGTGCTTGCTCTTTTCTCTCTATCAACAATACAGACAACAACTACTCAATAAATACTCAACCCTTCACAACAGATTGATTTTCTTCTCATTTTCAACAACACAGGTGTTGTTTATTACTTTATTTTTGCTTGTATCAGTTATTTTCTCTGTCTTCATAACTAACAGAGTTTGAGAAGAGTTCTATATTTGATATTTTTTTCTAAAACTTAGGAATTGTTGGTTAATGATAAAAAAAAGACTTTTAGTTGTATTATCTTTGAAAATGGGTTTACAATTTTGAGTTTTGATGGTAAAATCATAGGAAGAACCTAAGAAAACCCTAGTTTTTATCACAATGTTTTGTTGACTATCGTGGTATTATTGGATGGTGTTTGTTGTATTCGTGGTCATGGTTGTGGTATTGGCGATCTTCTTAATAGCACTGGTGGTGTTTGTGGAGGTTGTTGGTGGCATTGGTTGGTGTTATTTGTGGTAGATATTGGTGGTGTCGGTATTGGTGGTGTTTATAATGTATTTTTTAAAATTTATGCATACATCAATTGTAATAAAATTTTTATTTTTCTATTTTTTGTAGGTAAAACATGTCTTCCAAAAGAAAACAAAGTGAAAGTGGATCAACTTCTGACCACCTAACAAAAAAGGCCATAATACAGAGAGATTCAGAGGATCTTTCTGAACAATCTTAGTTAAGGAAAAGTGAAGATGAGAAAAGTTATGAAAACAACATTAAGAGAGGTGGACAAGGGTCTGTAGATGGTGATGAGAAAAATAAAAGTGAGGAAGAGAAAGAAGAAGATAAACAAGATGATGAGGGAGAATAAAGTGACAAAGAGGATGATAATACATCACCAATAGGTCATGAATTAATATCTAAATCCCAGCATGAGGCTATCAAAACTATTAGTATGGACATGTTTCAAGTTGCGATGCTGATAGATGACCCTATAAAACTAACTGGTGATCTTTCTCTTAAATATCAGTTGGGAAAACCTTTTGACGAATTTAGGAATATTATAAAGAATGAAAACACAGACAGACTAATTAAGAAGATCTGCTTTGGACACTTTCTTAAGCTGCCTGAGGACCACACTGTCCGTTTCCAAATGAGCATAGTATATGTCCTTCTGAATCACAGGATCTAGTACGTAGGGGATGGTAAATATTTGAATGAAGGAAAAAAGATGGATGAAATCTAGATCAACTACTGTGGCATGTCGGTTTGTTTTGGCTTGAAAGAGTTTGCCATAATGACGGGAATGAGATGAGATCATCCATAAGAACATATCACCAAGGAAACACCAAACAAAAGGTCCAAGGCAAGCAGGACAACCAAACCACCACCATCAAATAGTGGTAAGGCATTATCCCAGTGACCACCCACCAAAACCAACAAATACAAGAAAAAAATAGATGGGTTGTTGGACATTGCTGGATGTGGGTGCAAAGCTAATGAGTTGATAGAAAACCTTAAGGATAAAACCATACCAAAGTAGTACAGGGAGCAGTTGTGCTTATTTTGGTTTGCCCATTTTGTTATATTGTCAAGAGTCATCAATAAAGTCATAGAAGATGATTTGTTGATGCTTGCTAATGATTCAAAGAAATTCAATAATTACCCCTGGGGATATGATAGCTACTACTTGATTGTCAAATATTTACTAACAAATCTATCCCCAAAGACGATCACATTATATAGTTTTCCTTGGGCTTTCATGGTAATTTTAATCACTATTTGTTTACTCATCCATTAATTTATATTGAATAATTACTATGACTTTTTTTGCTTGCCTCATGTTTAAATTTTTTAGGCATGGGCATTTGAAGCCATTTCTCACCTCCGAAAGCAGTTCAAGGATTACTCGGATGAGGTTTCTCATTCAAGGATCCTTAGGTGGTTGGCTGCAAAGAGCAACATAAAAATTAAGGAGCCTAATATCTTTAACCCTCTAGATAATATTGTACGTCTTCTTTCAAGTAAAATAATTTGACTCAAGGAAATATATTAAAACAGATGTGCTATCTGTTGTGACAAATGGGTTGTCTATTACAACAGATTAACCATCTACTGTAACTGGTGTAATAGATGGGTAATCTGTTGTGACAAATGATCCATATTTCACAATATATTAACCATCTGTTTCTCTGTTACTTTAAACCCGACTCAACAAATTACCCATCTACTGTAAATTATGCAATAGCTGGGTAATATGATGCAACATATTGTTAATAAATTCGACATACATATCAGTTGTTGCGACAGATAGATCATCTATTGCATAAGTTGTTTGTGTTAATATGTAACCCAACTGACTGTAAATTATTATTCTATGATTTAAATGTATCTGTTTTGTGTATAGGTTATGTATCCGTGGATCGTGCCTACTGATCAGGAGTTGGGGATGACTTCTTTTATTACTCTAGGTCTTGTTGATACAATAGCAGACCCAACGGTGGAGTTAATAAAGAAGGAATAGGCTAGAGCAACAGCCATAAGAAGAGCAGTTAGGCAAGGTCAGCCTAGTGTTGAGGCTCTTCATGACCAAACTACTGCAACAGATCAGGGTGTTTTTTCTGGAGGTATTGTTGGTGGAGTTAATAGTGGTGTCTAGGGGTGTATAGACAAAACCGTCAAATCAAACCAAACAGACGAACCAAACCAAATCGAGGAAAAAATCGACTTAAGGTTTGGTTTGATTGGTTTGGCGTTAGAAAAAAAATCGACCATTCTTGGTCTGGTTTGGTGTTAAACAAAAAATAGTCAAACCGAACCCGAATTAGACCTACATAATATATATATATATATATATATATATATATATAATATTCAAACTTTCTTATATATAAAATATTAATTATAATCTACTTTTAAAATACTTTTTCAACTAGTTTTAGTAATTTTCAATAATTAGAAAGTAGATGTAGGTATATATTTAGATTTGGGCCTTTAAGTTGTAATATTTGTCCATTAATTTCTAATTAAATGATCGAAAATCCAATATAAACTTAAAACCTAAACTTTTCACTCTTCATCTCACTTTTTAGTTTCAAGAGAGTTTTTCACTCCTCATTTTTTCATAATTATGGTTTTTCATTAGCACATGAGTGAAAATATATTTGATATAATCTTCGATTACAATAATTGTAAAAACTAAAGATTATAAAAAAACAGATTAAAACCTAAACCAAAAAAAAAACTAATTTTATGTTGGTTTGATTTGGTTTATAATTTTAATAAGCAGACATGATTGATTTTGGTTTTTTTAATAAAAACGGAACTAACCCGACCTATGTACACCCTTAATGGTGGCAGACATGTTGATGCTACTGCCAGTTGTGATGCTGAGCATGTTAATTCTCAAAAAAAATATATATCTAAAAAAACACCTTTCACAGGTTCCTCTCACCATTACACTAGTCCCTCTCACCCTTACACCAGTCTCTCTCATCCCTCTTCACCCTCATGTTCTTATTTCAAATATGAAGAGTGCAAGGACAGCTAGGATAAACTCTTTGAAAAAGTAGAGACTGTCGCTAAAGCTGTTGAGGAATTAAAATCCAAGAGTGGTATCATACCATCAAAGAAGGTGAGGCAGCCATACACTCCTAAAGTGGCAATTGGGAGGAAGAAAAGAGAAATTAGCCAAGTACTCTCCAATCATAAATCTAAAAAATTATAACTTCTCCCTCTCCAAAAGCTGTTGAAGTTCAGGGGCCATTCAAGAAGGTAGACGTATACGCAAAACTTGGCGTCAAAGAGAAGAGGGATCTATGACGGGCCAATCAAGGTGCGCAAGACTACCCAATCCATACCTTTTCCACCCATGACTTCAGAAGTATGACAGATATGCGTATGTAGTATGTGGACAAGGTAAGTTTACTTTTTCTAACCTAGCCTTCTAATCTACTTGTCATTCACTGCAACATATGTGTATTATGGTGCAACTTGTGGTGGTTCTATTGCAACATATTACCCATTTCCTGTGTAAGTTATGTTAGATGGGTAATCTGTGAACAAATTCAGAGAATCCTCTACAATAGATGGACCATGCGTTGCATCTTTCACTATGTTTTCCTTCTTTATAATTACTAAACTATTTAAAAATTAACTTCTTATATCACAGTATGTTGAACAAATTCTCTGCCTCATGAGAGGAAAGCAATTAGTGTACCCATAAGCTTATGATGTTATCGATAGGATAATGGACCTCGACTTCTATAGGAATCTCAAGAATAGGTACGATTATCTTAGTAAGCTAGCATCAACTCCCGGTGGTGAGAGATTTCATTCATTACTTTTTGGGTTCCAATGGGATAAAGAAATAATTAAATATGTTAGAGGGGAGAGGCCAAATCTACACGGCAAGAGCTGGACCGAGGCAAAGAAGATTCTTGGAGTCATGAATATGGATGACATACATTATTAGGCTACTGAGATACTTCTCGAGGAGGAAAAAATTAAGGTTTATGATTGCAACTTACCTGCCTTGGACGAGGTTGATTTTTTTTACGTATATGCCGCCACTGTTAGAGTTGTTCCCCATCTTGTTGAGGCAGAGTAAACTGATGAATCATTTTCCAATAGAAGTGTTGATGAAGTAGCCATGGGATTTTGAAGGTCGAAACAAAGACATGGACCTTCCAAAAAATAAAACTGTTGCTGCATGCAGGTCGCACGCTCTGGCAATCATTGAATGTTTGCTGACCGACATAGAAATGGCCGAGCCAATGATCTTTCTATGCGACAACACTGCGGCAAACATACAAAAGGACTGGACTTATGAGGTACTAACTGGACGCTTGGAGCCTGTATATAAATAAGAGTCTGTGAAATAATAATTTTTTTATTTCAAGTCACTTCACTTTACATACTTTACATTACATATATGTAGTGGCAATTTTTTTTGTCTGATGAAAGTTTAATTTTTTACAATGCAACAGATTGTCCATCTGTTGTAAAATATATTTTATCTATTCTGACAGATAGTTTATCTGTTGTAATAGGTTGGTCATCTATTGCATTATGCTAATATTTCTATGTAAGTCTTACTTATTGCAACAGTGGGAAGACTTGTTTGATAATTTCCAACAGATGACCTACATGTTACAACATATGTCTAAATCTGTTTGATATTTTTCAACAATTACGCTTGAATATCCATGTACTCAATAACACCAAACCAGTATCAAATACAAATACACCACCATGAAAAATTCAGCAATTAGTTTTGAATATCCATGTGCCCAACAACACCAAATCAGTATCAATAATTCCAACAATGTAGTATCTTCTTGCTGATTTTGTTTCTCTTCAAAAGCCTTGACTTTTTTCAATAAACCCCAGATTACACGACTTGCTTATGAAGGGTGTCGTTCTTCATACCAATCAAAGAAATCACATCCACCCTGTTGACACCCAATTTTGGCTCTCCATACTTAAAATTAATGCATTTAGGCTCCTTGATCGTTAAATGACATAATATGCAATTTTTTTACATATTTTTTGCAATTGTTAATAAATTGTTGATAATCATTATTATTTTAGAATTTTTACATATTTATTATGATATTTTAATTTTACATAATTTATTGATAATTATGTTTAATTTGATAAATTTTTATCAGTTTATTATTATTTTAATATTTTTACACAGTCATTTGCATACATACACAACACAATACTGTAAATTTTACTGCACAGTATAATTTTAATTATTTATAGAATAATATATTTTTTCAAGATAATTATATTTTTTGTTTGTTGTTTATATTTTTTCTATAATTATACATCGGTATTTATATTTTTGTATATTATTTAATACAACCTGCAAATGTGAATCGATTTAATTAGTTTAATACACAAAGTAATAAATCAATCAAGTCAACATCTCATCACTAAAAGATATTTGACTTTATTTTATCTACTACCCACAATTTAAGTAATATGTTGGGAAAATGTAGATTTAACATTTATTTATTTTATTATTATTTTTCTTTTTTAAATACACAACACAAAACACACACATTAACACGAAAATCAGATCTAATAACTATTTTCTTTAATCTCTCTCTCAATATCTTTTTTTCTCTCTCCCTCAAAGTCATTGTCGGCCAGCCACCTTGGCCGAAGAAAATCCAGCCACCACCCCAAAAAAGCCGCTGCTACCAGCCCCCAAAACCACCACCAAACCTCCGACGAACACCATTACCCCCACAACCAGGGCTCCTTTCCTTCTCTTCCTTTTTACTGCTGCACCTTGTTGTATTTGGTAACCGGCGGGTGATCTTCCTTTTTCTTTCTATTTTGCAACCAAATTTAGTCGTGTTTTTCATGGTTTAAATGGTGCTCTGGCAACACCATGGAAGCAACTCTTAAAAGACCCATTTTGCTCTGTTTTAACAAATCTGAATGAAAAATACCATTTTTGATGTCCTCCCTTTGCTTATGTTTATATATATGTTGTATCTATATGTTTCTAACCTAGTTGTCATTGTTTTGACGACCAATGGGTCATTGTTGAATATTTTTTCTAGTGACCCACATGTTACTTTACTTTCGTTGATAATCATTATTGGTTGTTCTTGTTCTGCTGCAATTTGTTGCATAGAAATGATTTTGGAAGAACTTTTGTCAGTTTGTTCACTGATGGCTCTCTAATTTTTGTGGTTCATATGGCTTGTTACCTTGGTGTCGTTTCTTTGGGACTGATTTTATTCTTTTTACTGCTTTATCAGTTAGTTAAATTGATAACAAATAAAATATACTATATATTGGCCAATGAAATTATCTTTTCGTCGGATATTTGGGGCCACCCCATTACAAAAGATGGATTTTATTTTATCAAAGTTATTATTTTATATTAAGGGCCGACACTTGGCCAATGAAATTATCTCTCCGTCTGGATATTTCATGCCACCCCATTACAAAGAGATGGACTTTATTTTATCAAAGTTATTATTTTATATAATGGGCCAACACTTGGCCGATGAAGAAATTTATCGTTGATTTTCGAGGCCTGAACAAATAAAAAGGTGGATATTACGTATAAAAATACGTAATAAAATAAATATATTCGGGCAATGACAAAAACTTTATTACAACGCACAAGGTTTTATGATTCGTATCTTGGCAAGGGGATTTAGGACGGCTAATAAATTGAGCAACCATTTTGTGGACATGGCGTACCTAAAATTTGATCCGAGCCCACTTTTTAATAAAAATTATATTTTCAAATATGTATATGCACACATACCTTTACAATTTATTTTGACATTATTTATTCGTTACTAACATTTTTATTATAAGTGTTCTACAGGTTATTGCGACTCTTCGTCAGGAATAGCATTTAAAGAAGACTTTAAATTTTGCGTTGTATTTTTATGTTCTTATACTTGTACAATTAATTATAGTAAAATCTTTATTTTTGGGGTGTGGGCGGGATATTTTTTATTCACGCAACTCTCATCACGCGTTAGGAAAATTTAGGCCATTAATATTTATATTAAAATTGATTTAAATAGTTAATCAAATAATTCATACTTTTTACACTAAAGAATATTACGTAATCTTCTTTCTTTAAAACAAGTTTTTCTTTATTAGATCTTTTATTTTCATACATGTTTTTTATATACTTTCATTTATCTTAATACACTTCTTATACGCATAATTTTATGATAAAATATGTAGTTTACACATTCCTTACATATAAATTGTTTATAACATTTTAATACATGTTTTATATTTGTATTTATAAATATTAATTTTTTTCTTCATCATTTAATAAACCTAAGTCTGACCCAAACCACATTTGTGGATTCTGAAGGATGCCTAACCCCTTTCCTTCGAAATAACTTGAACCCTTACCTAGGTTCTAATTTAGTTCGCAGATTAAAACACAAGTCATACATATTAATAAATAAATAGGTTTTCTATTTTTTCTTAAAAATTAGGTGGCGACTCTGTATAAATCAATTCATTTTGAGTCCATAATGTTGTGGTCGTTTTGACCTTAGGTAAAATAGGGTATGATAGTTTGGCAACTCTACTGGGGAGTCAAGATTCTAACCAATACAGACTTAGGTAATTATTTACGTTTTTTATACATTGTTATTTATATCATACTAATTGTCTTGATTTATCTTGTTTATGTGGCATAAATTGTTTAGTTGTTATTATTTTGTATAAATTATTTATTTGTTTATTGCTTTATATAAATTGGCATTTCATTCATATTTCCTCCATTTTGGGATACTGACACCCACACACATTGTACACGTGGATTGTACATTGTACTTTTCCAAAATTCTTTTAGATCACCTTATTTTAGAGAGTTGGTGCATACGTGGGGTAAGCAGGAGTTTTACTATCGTGGGACCACGTACTTTCTAATATAGGAAATTCAAATTCCTGTCTACCCACTCTTAGTCGGCATAGTATAGAGCTAAAATAATGCATTTTAGGTACATGCATATTAGTCAATTTTATCCAAATGTCCAAAGGGTTACGACCCGAGTGAAACATTCATATTCTCTGTACATATTTGAAAGATGATTGTGCTTATATATTAGTTGCTTGCTTTAAGTTGGTTATGCTTTAGTAGGGAAGGTGTAATCTAACCTTTGTTTTATAGAGTGGGTTAGTTAAAAGATGCACTTTTCAAATATCGCCGATAGCTATGTATAGGTTTGAACTATGTTTTGACCTGATTCTTGTCCTGACAAGATACGTAGGAAACCCTACATTAGGGTTCGGTCTCTTAACTATTTTAGAATAATTTCTTTGGTATTAAAATTGGGGCAATTTTCTGAAATAGTTCAACACACTCTTGAAATTCTTCAAGAGTGCAAATCAATAGCTCCTTAAATCCAAATCCTAATTATATTAGCGCCCCGGGCCTACCTCTAGACCGTCACTCAACTTTGATTTGAGAATACCTAGCTTCTTCTTTCAAACGCCGTAAACCATTAATTTTATGGCGTATCGATCCTCACTTTCAAAATCAAGAATTCAATATTTTTTCAATCATAACAATTCTGCCAACTGCAGTGAAATAATGTTATTTTCTTCATTGTCTGAGTTTTCCAATCTTATCAGCATACTGAAGTTGTGTCAAAGCCTTCCCCATGCTTGACATCTATTTTCTTGATCATTTGATCAGAATAATTTTGATGTTAAAAGCAGTTCTTTTCTGATTGTCTTTCATATTATTTTCAAGGATGACCATCATTTTTTTTACAATCATGCATTGTACATATAAATTCACAAATTTGCCTAAACTACACAGACCTGATTCTTGTTTTCACAAGATACATAGGCAACACTTATTGGGTTCGGTCTCATTCTTTTAGAAAAATAATAAATTTTTACTTGGTTGGTACCAATACAGTTAAGAGTTTGCATGAGAAAGAACAAACTTGTATGATATTAAGGATTGATTTCATGGTAAACCATAGATTCTCTTGGTACCTTTTATCACACCTGAATAACGCCTGAAAATTCTCTTGCATACATCTAAAACAAGAACTAAACCAACCTCATCATTTCATTTGCATTATATGGTTAGCTTTAGTTTAATTCATTGCATTATTGATCTAGAACTTTGGCTTAATGTCTGTTGAGGCAAAATTCTAAGTTACACTTGATTTAGGAAAGGATTGTAGGCCTTCTTTGGACCGATTGAGCTTTTTACAGCCTACCAAATGACATTAACCCCTAGCATTCCCTTCTTTGAGCCTAAAAACTTTTCTTTGGGCAACCATAGTTGCGCCTATACCTTTTTGAGTGCTTATATGCACTATTCCTCTCTTAGCCCTACCTCCTTGAGTGCACTAAATACGTATAAATTATGGATGAAATTCAAGATCAAAGACGTAAAATGCAAAGACTATGTTATTCAGATGAACAAAAATTGAAAAAAAAACAACTTCAAAAGGAGCAAAACCCCACAAAAAAGGAGAAAAGAAAAAAAAGAACAAAAAGTATATAATTTCTTGAAAAAGGGGGAAAACTCCAACACAAAATTCAAAAAAAAGTCAACACGAATACAAAACAAGGGACAACGAAGCGCAACAAAGAAGATCACGCATCAAAGCACAACAAATATTGAAAGCACAAATTCAGTGTAATGCTCATTGAGGGATTAGTCACTTTCATCCCAAATATCATTCTACTCGTCCCTAAGCCTACATTACAAGCCGATAGCAAGTCCTACGAGATCCTATACCAAGTGTTCTCACATTAGTGGATACTTACATAAAGGTAAAGCCTATGGTATCACAATTGCATGCATTGATTTCTTTCTGAATGTGAGTGCATTTCTTGATACGTCCCAAAATTCAAAAGAAAATTACTCAAATATGTGCGAAATGAGATATTCTTACTTAAATATGTGCGAAATTGGACTTTCTTTCTGGAGAGGGAACTTGAAACTTAAGAATAGGTATAGTTTGAAACCTTTGTTTGAAGTAAGGCGAACAAATCTCACCGATACTTAGGTATGTTTGAGGTATCACTCTATTCTGAAATCATAATCTGGCCCGCGTTCAAAGCAATGCAAGGTAAGATATAGGCCAATATCCTGTGACAGCAGTCAAATATGTGCATAGCAAAACCTAGCTGCAGATGATATTCATCCAAATCCTAGCCTCTGCTGTGAAATCATTCAGGGAGATCCTTCTTTTGGTGGCAGCTCGGGAGACCTCTCTACCATGGCATAGTATGCTGGCCATCCAGGTCCCTGGGTCAAAACTCTTTGCCAGGAACTCAATCTTTTCTATGTCTGGGAGCACATATAAGTTGTTGATCTGCTCTGCTCCAAAATGCAACTCAATTCCCCAAATCTTCATCATTGGATTTGAGTGGAAAACTATGCTAAGATTTCCATAGAACTCACTTACCCAGTGCTCATTGGCAATACAGGGGTTTGGGGCAAAGGATATCCACCCGATAGTAGCAAGCCTGTTGAAAAATTTTGGAAACTTCTCCGTCACCTTGTCCATGCAGATACCTCTTTCTAGGAGTAGTTTGGTCTTTGAGAGGTCACTGTAGTAGAGGCTATGACATTCCGAATCCATGAAACAGACTTGGTCATAATTTTCTATTCTGAGGCTGAGTTCCTGTAAGCAATATAACTAACACGACCCAACCCGGGGCCTTGTCGTAACAGGCATCCCAAGTCCGACCGGGATCGAAGTCCACCCCCGTTACCCAACCCAACCTTCAACCGCCTGCCTTGAGTTGGCTGAATTTTGAACATATAACAAGATAGTGTAACTATCCAGATTAAAGACTCTGGGATAGTTCTATTACCAATACTGACCCAATCGAGTCCGACCGTCCCATACAAACCGTATAACTATACCAAGCGAAAACAAAACATAGATCTAACCATAACCAAATAAGTTCCAAAACATAATATGATTAATCCCATAATGAAATATGATGGAACAGTGAGAAATTATGTTCAATGATGTCAGCCCCAATACCAATGCCAATATTAAGGCTGACACCACTACTGATCCCGCCCATACCAACCTATAGTAGTACTACAAAGCCTCTAACAAAAAGAATACCAATATTTAATTGGGACATGCCCCGAACCATAGCCAAAACCAATATCCATAAATAAGTCAAAGTATGAAATAACATCTATAAAATAGAGCCTTCCAGGAAGATACGCCCAAATTACAACTCTCGTTAGAAAGTGCAAGCGGTCGCTGTCAAATATAGAACCCAACTGGGTTGGGTGTCGAATCCCACAGGGAATACTATAATCACTAAGTATTACGATTATTATTAGACTATTGATCGAAGGTTCCAAGGTAAGGGGGTTTCAATTTAGATGCACAATAATATTATCAGTATAACGATGAGATGATATGTGTAATAATATTTGATCACAGAGAATGACAAGTTAGGGTTATGTCCACCTTGTAGCTTCTACTTCTCTATTAACTATGAGTAATACGGATTTTATACATTCATGCACTTATAGAGAGACATATTCTAATTCTAAATCCAAGTGTTTTTCAACCATCAAAGATTTATTCACCTTAGTTTTCTCGAATCCAAAGTGTACAACCAATTGTACGAACTATCCAAGAAGTTAATCCTGCTAAGGCATTAACGTGTAAAATAGAGGTTAGAAACCCTATTTTCTTGTCACACTCTCTTTTCTAAATAGTAACTTTTCTATCGAACAAATTATTGCTATACTGGCGCATTCCCTATGTTTACAACCATGAGAATTCAATCAAAATGAAGAGAGTAATGATATAAGTGGATTAACACATCATAAATTCAAAAACCCATAGCAATAGAGAGTATACTACAAGGTTTCCATAACCCTAACAAATAAACTTAGCTACTCATGAATAAAACGAAAATCAAAATAGACATATTCATCATACCAAAACTTAGAACGATCTTGGTGATAAAGATGAATAGTGAAAATAAGAGAGAAAAGCGTTTCTCTCTCTCCGTCCTCAAGCTAAGCCGCTTTCTCTTGTTTTTCAAATTAATACAGAATGTGAATAATCCCTAAAAATTCAGCAATAATGCTTTTAATAACATCCTTCTCTAATAAATTGCTACTGCATCCTTAACTATTTAAAAATATTGAGTTTGCCCAGAAAAAGTTCTCATACATCACATTCAGTCCAAAAGCTGCTTTCCTTTTTATGTGAAGTTTTTCCTTTGCTGTCCACAGGTCCCCAGAATGTTGTAATCTTTCTCATTAGTACCTGAAAAGCATGCTAATCACATAGGTCAGCTCACTTAACTAAAAATAGACTAAAAGTGCAAGAATTATGTATTTTATTCTCAAAACTTAGCTAAAACATGGGTAAGTTAGGGTGCTTAGACGTATAAATACGCCCAACATCACTACCCCACACTTAAAGCTTTGTTCGTCCTTGAACAAAATAGTACGTCCATGCGAATACCTAACTAAACTTCACAAGAGCAATACAAAATTTTCAACAAGACATACACGACAATTATTAACAAAGAGTAGATTTTTTGATCATTACTAGAAACAACTCACCCTCCAGCATAGACTCATTAAGTTGGTTAATTCGTATACACAAGTTAAGCCAAAAAAAAATCATATAAAACTACCCAACAATCATCAACCATGTGCGCTCACACAAAATGTTACCCATAATCACTCATAGTTTTGCATTTTTCAGAAATATGGGTATAAGAACTTGCTTGCTCTCACTCTCACAAAGAATTCTTAGATTACAACTGATGACTATATGCTTGCCCTTAGTGTAATGCTCCACTAATATCAGAATGCTAAGGTTAAGATCAAATAGGTCTTTACGGGTTGTAAAGTAGGCTAAAGGGACGGGTAGGACTATTTTGGCCAGAAATGGTGACTATGTTCCCTAAGCGCTTTAATACACTACCTTATGCCATTTACACTAACTTTTAACAACCACTCTACCTTCCTCTCATCTACCAACACCCCTTCACCCATTTTGTTACTCAATCAAAAACACTATGATGGGAATATACAACTCTTTTATTATTATTTTTATTATTATTATTATTATTATTTTTATTTTTTATTTTTTTATTTTTTTTATTTTTTAAGCATCCCTATGATAGCCACCCTCGATCACAATACTTTCATGTACCAATAACTAAACTTTGGGGCATCACTTTCACCATTTTTCTCTTATTTTGCCACACTCTTTACTCAACTTGATTCTACAATTTAAAGCGCTTAGGAGCTTTTGGATCAAATTATGGTCTTTTAAAAAAAAAATGGATTAGGCTACATATGGGGTTGCCAAAGAAAATAGCTAAAGGCTCAATGGGTGTTCACTAGGATAATGTACAAAGATAGGTAAAAAGAAGATAAAAAATCAAGGCTGCCAAAGAAATGCCTAAATCATCTCCTAAACTCACAATCTTTATTTCGCTTCACACACACGCTAGGCAAGTTCTAGCATCAGCCGCAACAAAGAATATACAATAACCTTACACACACATGGCACATGGTCAACTTAATTGGGAGCATTATAGATTCTTGACCCAACAGATAAATGAATTAAACCACAAACAATTATCACAGAATGAGTCACAACTTAGAGCCTAAATGTTTCAATAGTAGTGATTCAGCATAAACTCCTGTTATAATGTCATGCCGTCTATAAGAATAATTTCATGCAAAAATCTGACTAATTACAACTAGCTAACTACGATTAAATCAAAAAGACTATAGAATAAATGCAGGCAATCAGTACGCAATACAGCAGACAAGGCAATCCAGGCGTACACGTACTTATACCCGCACCCCACACTAAGAAGGAACACACTGCCCTCAGTGTAAATAAATAAGCAAACACCTGGTTAGTCAGACTCCTCCTCTACATCCGAGGTCATATCCCCTGCGTCAGAATCATCATCAGAGTCTTCATCATCAGAGTTGTCCTCCACATCAGAGTCTAGCAGTCGGTGATCATCGTCTGTCGGCACATCATCATCTAGAGGTTCTTTAAAATTTACCCCCACTCCACACATGGCCCGAGCATGCTCATTAAGCGGGTAGTCATAGTCCAACTGTCGAACCTCTGCATCAGTCAGCACACGGCCCCCATTCATCATAGTAAACCTAGTCATGCCATACAGATGGCAAAAAAAACTCTCATCTCGAGCATGTATCTCAGCAGTGGTAAGGTTGATTCCTTGACTAGTTTTTGGATCTTTGATTTTTGTGAGATCTACCTTCTTTGGGTTTTGTGGCAACTTATGGTCTGTTGGCTCCTCCTCAATGTGCTCTTTCCTTAAAATTGTAGTCAATAAGTTGCCGAAACTGAAATAGGACCTTTTGTGCACCCTTGCTTTTCGCATCGACGTTCGTATAACTGCACCAATGTTGACGGGAACATTCGTCATTAGAGCATATACCAAGCAGACTCGATCACGCGTGACCTTAGTGTATTGTGTCCCAAGAATCAAGCAGGAATTGACTATTCTTAACTATATGCGAGCTTCTCTGTTCAAACAAGCATATGGGTAAGTATTGTGACGACCATTATCTTTATGATGAGTCCACCGGGTCATGGACCTTGATCCACACAACGTATATCTGATGGCTCTGTAGGGAGGTATGTTTTAGAGCTCCTTGAGTGGTGATTGATCCACACTTGGAGTACCCAGGAAGGAGTTGAAGAAATCAACGTTCAATTGCAAGACTTGCCCCCAAATCTTTACTTCATTTCCCGTAGTCCTTGGGGACCAGTTGGCATAAAACTCTCGAGTCAAATCAAGATTACATTCGCCCTTGTCTCGAAAGATAAATTCAAGATTTAGTGCCATAACTTTGCCAAAATGCGAGGGTAGTTCTTTGCTAAACTTTCCTTCTGCATCGACTCCACATGTACATATTTCTTCACTTTATTGTTTCTATACCATTCCTTCCCTTCCTCCTCCAGAACCCATTTGATCCAAAAAGTGCGTCGAGGCACTTGAAGAGAGGAGGAATCAGCCTGGTCCTTTCTTGACCTTTTTGTGAGCTGGATGCTTTCTCATTTTCCTGTCATCCTTTCGGAGCCATGGTACCTGAGATCATAATAGGGTCATGTTAGTCTCATTTCGTAAAATTCACTATAATCGAAAAAGAAAATAATGATGGCACCACCCAGCACTTAATTTGTTTGCACAAACTAATTGAGTGAGTGATGTCGATTACTCAGACTTCATCAACATACATTTAGATGGTATGTGCCAAAAATATTATTAGTGCAGTCACACTTTCAACCCTTCACTTTACATAACAATTTCTCAGATTGATATAGAGAAGCAGCACACAATGGTCCTGTAATCTTGACTATCATTTCCAACTTTATTTCATTGGAGCAATGCAATCTTTGAACAAGACTACCACATAGAAATCTTATCATGTTATAGCATAGAAACAATTACACAATCTTATGCTTTTGTTTAACCATGATCATTACATCGATGAACGAGTCACTCACATAGTCAAGCTTACAACTCCCAAAATTATGCATTAAACTTCAAAATTTCAACTCCATAATAATAAAAAATTATGACAGTGAATACCAATCAATACATACCGAAGTAAAATCAAGATTACCTACGAGAATCCTTTCACTCAATGAGATGCATTTTTCAAAAATCATAACAAGCTAACCATACTCTTATCACCAAGCACTACTATAAAATCTAGTTAACCATTATAAGCGTAGCACTGAAACAACTACGAAACATGAAAGAACAACTTACTTGGTGATAAATTCATGATGAATCGGGAAGGTGAGCCTGCAGGATTAGATAAGAAAAAAGAAGGGCTTGGAGAGGGCAAGAAAGTTGGGCGGCGCTTAGGTTTAAGAAAAATTTAGTGGGGTTTTAGTGTAGAGGATATATTTAAAAGATGAGACATGGGTCGGGTTGATCCATTCACAAATGAGTTATTAGGCAAAATTAACGTTGATAGGCGGCCCCTATAGAATCGCCTAAGCATAAGTAGGCGGCGCCTAACCTATCGCCTATGTTGGCATAGGCGGCGCCTAACCTATCGCCTATGTTGGCATAGGCGGCGCCTAACCTATCGTCTATGTGAGACAGTGAGTATAGGCGATGGCATAGACAGCGCCTAATCTATCGCCCATGTTGGCATAGGCGGCGCCTAACCTATCGCCTATGTGAAGCAGTGAGCATAGGCGATGGCATAGGTGGCGCCTAACCTATCTCCCATGTTAGCATAGGTGGCGCCTAACCTATCACCTATGTGAGGCAGTGAGCATAGGCGATGGCATAGGCGGTGCCTAACCTATCGCCTATGTTGGCATAGGCGGCGCCTAACCTATCGCCTATGTGAGGCAGTGAGCATAGGCAATTGGAAAAGCGGCGCACTCTTGGTCGAAAAGGTCCATACCGCGGGGGCTTCGCCCCCGCACCCCCATCGAGGTTAGTAATGGGCTTCAGGATTGGGCCTATCAGCCCAATCCCTACACTACCACCACAAACCTCATTAAAAGTCACAAAATAGAGTAGCACTACGAAACTTTTTGGGTCAAATCTACATAATTTGAGGCGCGACTCTAATGGAAATCATACTTGAGCCTTACACATTTGACCACTCCCACTTACCTGTATTGTTCCATTATTCCTAGACTTACCACCATTGACATGACTCACTTCCAAATTAAAATTGGGACTAATCTCCTTCTTTGTACTTCATGCACCTACACTTAATCAAAAACAACAAAAATGATTAGAAGGATGGGTTGCCTCCCACCAAGCACCTTAGTTTTGGTCGTGGCTCGACTCTTCTTTTTGAATTTTTATTTACCAAAAACAAAATCCTAGTAAAATAATGGGTTGCCTCCCATGTAGCGCTTGATTTATTTTTGCGGCATAACATAGTTATCTCGATTACTCAGACCTCATCAAGATATATGGTGGCTATACATTTTATCAAGTCGGTTGGACCGATATATAGCTTCACTCTTTGGCCATTCACCTTAAAGACACTACCATCATCGTTTTCTAACTCCACTACTCCAGATGAGTAAACTTGGCTGATTCTGAATGGACCAGACCATTTAGACTTCAAATTACCTGGAAACAGCTTCAGTCTGGAGTTGAAAAGGAGTACCAAATCGCCTTTCTAAAAGTTTCGTTGGATAATCCTCCGATCATAGTACTTTTTCATCCTTTTCTTGTAAAGATCTGCTCTATCATATGCATTTAGATGGAATTCATCCTTCTCATTCAGCTGCCTCATTCTCATATTTATAGCATCATCCCAGTTCAGGTTAAGCTGCTTCAGTGCCCACATTGCTTTATGTTCTAGCTCAATTGGCAAGTGACAAGCCTTTCCATAAAATAGTTGGTATGGTGACATGCCAATTGGTGTCTTAAATGCGGTTCTATATGCCCATAAGGCATCATCCAGCTTCCTGGACCAATCTTTCCTGCTGGCATTCATAGTCTTAGCAAGGATCAGCTTGATTTCCCAGTTTGAAACCTCTACCTGCCCACTAGTTTATGGGTGGTACGGTGTAGCTACCTTATGTTGCTTAACCCCATACTTTGCTAATACGGCTCTGAACAGCTTGTTGCAGAAATGTGATCCTCCATCGCTTATGATGGTATGGGGTACCCCAAATCGAGAGAAGATATTTCTCTTTAAGAATGCCACAACACTCTTACCTTCATTATCAGCTAGAGCGACTGCTTTGACCCATTTGGATACGTAATCCACAGCAACTAAGATATATTTCATCCTAAATGAGCTCACGAATTGGCCTATGAAGTCAATACCCCAGACATCAAATAACTCTACTTCAAGCATTTTGGACATGGGCATCTCATGGTGCTTTGAGATAGAACCTTGCCGCTGACACTGATCACATCTTCATACAAAATTGTAGGCATCCTTGAATAATGAAGGCCAATGGTAGCCACTTTGCAGTACTTTCTTGGCCGTCCGTTCACCTGCATGGTGACCTCCAACTTGGGAAGCATGGCTTGCTTCCAGTATGCTAGGCACCTCTACATCTGGGATGCACCGCCTAATAATACCATCAGCACATCATCAAAAATGATAAGGCTCATCCCAGAAGTAATGTTTCACATCATGCATGAACTTTTTCTTTTGATGAAAGGAGATATTCTCAGGAATCACTTTGCTTACCACGTAGTTAGCAAAATCTGCATACCACGGTAAGTTTTCCACCATAGTTGCTAAAATCTCTTCGTCGGGGAATGCATCATCAATATCAAGGTCGGTCTGCACTGTGTGCTCACTCTCAAGTCTAGATAGATGATCAGCTACTTGGTTTTCACAACCTTTTCTATCCTTTACCTCAAAATCGAATTCTTGAAGCAGTAGCACCCACCTAATTAGCCTTGGCTTGGCATCCTTCTTTGCCATTAGATATCTTAGAGTTGCATGATCTGTATGAACCACTACCTTGGTTCCCAACAAGTAAGCACGAAACTTTTCGAAAGCATAAACAACCGTAAGAAGCTTTTGTTCAATGACGGTATAGTTCTTCTGTGCTCCATTCAAGGCCTTGCTCGCATAGTAGATTGGATGAAATAGCTTTTCTCTTTTCTGACCAAGTACAGCACCCAAGGCTACACCACTTGCATCACACATAATTTCAAAAGGTAGAGACCAATCGGGTGCTACAATAATAGGGGCTTCAACTAGCTTTCCTTTGAGGCATTCAAATGCCTTCAAGCAATCTTCACCAAAGTAAACCTTTGCCTTCTTCTCCAAAAGTTTGCATAATGGTTTTGTAATCTTGGTGAAGTCTTTAATAAACCTCCAATAAAAACCAGCATGACCGAGAAAACTATGAACCCCCTTCATAAAAATTGGAGGTGGTAGTCTCTCGATAACTTCAATCTTGGCTCGATCAACTTCAATTCCTTTTTCAGAGATTTTATGCCCGAGAACAATGCCTTCCTTAACCATAAAATGGTACTTCTCCCAATTTAGCACTAGATTGAATTCCACACATCACTGCAAAGCCATACTCAGATTTACCAAGCATGACTCAAATGACTCACCTATAATCGAAAAGTCATCCATAAATACCTCCAAGGTGTCTTCAACCATATCAGAGAAAATGGACATCATACACCACTAAAAAGTGGCAGGTGCATTACATAGCCCAAATGGCATTCGTTTGAATGCAAAAGTACCATATGGGCATGTAAAAGTGGTCTTCTCCTGATCTTCAAGAGCAATGCAAATCTGATTATATTCGGAATAACCATCCAAGAAATAGAACCATCCCTTTCCTGCCAATCGATCAAGCATTTGATCCATGAATGGCATTGAGAAGTGGTCCTTTAACATCCATGAGTTTAGCTTCCGATAATCCATACACACCCTCCACCCTGTGACAGGCCTGAGTGGAATTAGCTCATTCTTCTCGTTCGCTACTACTGTCATGCCCCCTTTTTTGGGCACACATTGTACAGGACTCACCCATTTACTGTCTGAGATTGGATACACTACCCCTGCATCTAACCATTTTATGATTTCTTTCTTCACCACCTCTTGCATAGGTGGATTCAGACGATGCTGATGCTCAATAGTGGCAATCTTCCTCTAGCTGAATCTTGTGCATACATATGCCAGGAGAGATACCAATTATATCAGCAATAGTCCAACCAATAGCTCTCTTGTACCTCTTCAAAACAGAGATGAGAGCCTCTACCTGTTGTTCACCTAAATCAGTAGCAATAATAACTAGTAGTGTATTTCCACTACCCAAGAACACATACCTTAGATGACTGGGTAACTCTTTCAATTCTAGCACCGGTGGCTCTTAAATGGATGGCTTCGCCGGTGGTGAAGGTCGATTCTTAAGGTCAAGGTCCATATTCTTGGGGGCATAAGAATACGACCCCATTCCTGTCAAAGCACAGATAGTTTCTTCGTACTCTTTAATATCCTCACGACCAAAGTTCAAAAGCATAGCAGCCAATGGCTCAACAGTAAGCTGCTTCTCTAAAGATAATTCCTTCTCATCCTCATAATAAACATCAACTATAGAGAACGCATTCATATCCTTGGGTTGCTTCATTGATTTGCATACATCAAAACATACTACTTCGTCATTCATCCGAAATAAAAGTTCATTTGCTCGTAAATCAATAAGAACACTTCCTGTTGCGAGAAAAGGTTGACCCAAGATTATAGGCACCTCAAAATCCACCTCGGAATCCAAAATAATAAAGTCTGTAGGAAAAATGAAGGTAGAAACCTTTACAATACATCATATAAGATACCAACAGGTCATTTTACCGACCTATCTACCATTACAAGCTGCATGTTGGTTGGTGTAGGATCCCCCAACCCCAACTGTCTATAAATGGCTAGTGGCATCAAATTAATGCTAGCCCCTAAATCACATAAAGCCTTAGCAAAATCTAAATATCTAACCGTGCAAGGAATAGTGAAAGCACCCGGATCTGCCTTCTTCTGTACCAAAGACCTCGTGGCAATTGCACTGCAATGATGAAAATTATCTGCCAGTTCATAGCTCGCTGCCCTTTTCTTTGTCAAAAGGTCCTTTATGAATTTGGCGTACCCTGGCATTTGCTCCAGTGCCTCCACCAAAGGCACATTTATAGTCAGCTGCTTCAGCATGGTTATGAATTTACTGAACCTGGTGTCATCAGCCTTCTTCTTCAGTCTCTAAGGAAAAGGTGGTGGTGGATTTGGAAGAGTTTTCTCTACCACTTCCTTTTTATTGTGCTTCCCAGTATTAATCTTTTCAGAGTGCTGACATCTAGGTGTGGTATCATGTACGTTCTCATCCTGATTTTCAACTTCTACATAATCATCATAATCTGTTTTAATAACATTCCTCTCTATACTATCAACCACAGGCTTTCCCTTGGATGGATTTTCCAACACCTTACCACTCTTGGTTGTAATAGCCCAACATGATCCATCTTTCCTTGGATTTTGCACAGTGTCACTTGGTAAAGTACCAGCTTTTCTTTGATTGAATGCCACCGATAGTTGACTCATTTGTTGTTCCAGCTGTTTTATTGAAGTGGAATGCGAGTCAACCAATTGATTCATTGAGGACAAATCATTTTTTACCTCAGCTACTCCCGTGTTGGTTGCCTCCACTCCTTTCAACAGCTTAGCCATCATGTCCTTCATAGACATCTTCCTAGAGCTAGGTGCAACAGCTTCACGACTTCTAGGAGGGACATACAAACCGCTCCTGTCATTCTTATTCTTCCAATTCCCTTGGTCTCGGTCCTTGTATCCAGATTTTTCATAATAGTTCCTACCTTGGTTTCCTTGGACATTACCTCGGAAACCCCCCTGATTATTTAAGTAATTTTCTTTCTCCTCAGAATCAAAGTCATCTCTTCCCTGTGATACAACAGCTTTGACCTTTTCTGTCTTCCCTGATAATAAATGCTTAGTAAGAAGGTCCATCTGCATTTTCATGTGAGCCATATCCTGGTCACATTCCTCTTCTCTTCGCCTCTATTCTGCCGTCATGCCAATAGATATAGTAGAGCTTGCTACCTCAGAATCCCTGGTATGCCAAGCTCTACTCTGCTTTGTCATACGATCCAGCATATCACATGCCTCAATAAAAGTAAGGTCCATGAATGACCCACCCGCAGCATTATCTACCACTGGCTTAGTCACCGAGTTCAAAGCCCTATATAATATTTCCATCAAGTGGACATTGGTCATCTGATGATTTGGGCACCGCATAAGCTTCTTCTTGAACCTCTCCCATGTCTCGTGGAGAGCTTCAGTTGGAAGTTGTCTGAAATTGCTTATCTCATCTCTTAATTGTGCTCTCTTGGATGGCAGAAAGAATCTTTCTAGGAAAGCTTCTTTCAGTTACCTCCAATTGGTAATAGAGTTATAAGTTAGCCCGTTTAACCATAGAGTTGCCTCTCCAGATAGAGACAATGGAAATAAGCGAAGTCGGATCGCATTCTGTCCAACCCCTGGATTGTCAAATGATTTGCATGTTGAGATAAAATTAATCAGATGCATATTTGGATCGTCGCCTGCAAGTCCACCAAATAACCCTTTGAGTTGCAATAGCTGGATCATGATGCTAGTGATATTGAACTTGGCTCTGGGTGCCAAGGGCGGAGGAATAATAGCCCTTGTGGCACCAGCCCCATCCAAGTCGTCATCATCATCATAAATAGCAACTTGCACAGCTCGGCGTTCGGGTCTCATCCTAGCTTGATGATCTCTGTTGACATTCCTGTTCACTGGTGCAGCCACATCATCTGCACGCCTTGGATTTAATAACTCATCATCACCCAGGTCCTCATCATCAAGATTTGGTACCCAACCTGGGTTATCAGCATTCTGTTGATTTACTTGCGCAGCTGCCAATGTAGCTAATATAGCCTGCTCCTATTGAGTAGCTATCCTTTCAAGGTCACGTTGCACATTCATTTTGCCAATGAGATGTGGTTCAGGATTTATAGGTAATAATGGTTGACCAGATCTCCGTGTATTTGGCATGCAATCCACTAAACCTGAACAAAACAAAAACAACAAACAAAAAGTAAAATTTGAGTATCTTTGACCAAAGGGTCTATTAACTATCACAAACTTAGTTGACAACCGTATTTCCCAGCAGCGACGCCAAAATTTGATACGCCCAAATTACAACTCTCGTTAGAAAGTACAAGTGGTCACTGTCAAATATAGAACCCAACTAGGTTGGGTGTCGAATCCCACAGGGAATACTATGATCACTAAGTATTGCGATTATTATTAGACTATTGATCAAAGGTTCCAAGGTAAGGGGGGTTTCAGTTTAGGTGCATAATAATATTATCAGTGTAACGATGAGATGATATGTGTAATAATATTTGATCACAGAGAATGACAAGTTAGGGTTATGTCCACCTTATAGCTTCTACTTCTCTATTAACTATGAGTAATACGGATTTTATACATGCATGCACTTATAGAGAGACATATTCTAATTCTAAATCCAAGTGTTTTTCAACCATCAAGGATTTATTCACCTTAGTTTTATCGAATCCAAAGTGTACAACCAATTGTACGAACTCTCCAAGAAGTTAATCCTGCTAAGGCATTAACGTGTAAAATAGAGGTTGGAAACCCTATTTTCTTGTCACACTCTCTTTTCCAAACAGTAACTTTTCTATCGAACAAATTATTGCTATAATGGCGCATTCCCTGTGTTTGCAACCATGAGAATTCAATCAAAATGAAGAGAGTAATGATATAAGTGGATTAACACATCATAAATTCAAAAACCCATAGCAATAGAGAGTATACTACAAGGTTTCCATAACCCTAACGAATAAACTTAGCTACTCATGAATAAAACGAAAATCAAAATAGACATATTCATCATACCAAAACTTAGAACGATCTTGGTGATAAAGATGAATAGCGAAAATAAGAGAGAAAAGTGTTTCTCTCTCTCCGTCCTCAAGCTAAGCCGCTTTCTCTTGTTTTTCAAATTAATACAGAATGTGAATAATCCCTAAAAATTCAGAAATAATGCTTTTAATAACATCCGTCTCTAATAAATTGCTACTGCATCCTTAACTATTTAAAAATATTGAGTTTGCCCGGGAAAAAGTTCCCATACATCACATTCAGTCCAAAAGCTGCTTTCCTTTTTATGTGAAGTTTTTCCTTTCCTGTCCACAGGTCCCCAAAGTGCTGTAATCTTCCTCATTAGTACCTGAAAAGCATGCTAATCACATAGGTCAGCTCACTTAACTAAAAATAGACTAAAAGTGCAAGAATTATGTATTTTATTCTCAAAACTTAGCTAAAACATGGGTAAGTTATGGTGCTTAGACGTATAAATACGCCCAACATCAGGAAGATGAAAGCTCACCACTTTAATCCAAAAGCTGACCTCGAATATATAAATGCAAATCAGAAGGAGTAGAATGGTCAGTTCCTGCATCTTGTGGGGATAAAGCGCCCGAAGATGGGTTAGTGGGTAAACGCTATCATGAACTCAGGATAAGGATAAAATAATGTCATTTATAAAACCAAATAAAACCATCCATATGCACACAAACCATACATATATATATAACCATGCTGGGAAAGAGAATCAGGTTTAGCATGCCGTTTAAAACCTTTACCTGGGTTATATAGCTCTACTATCCTAAACCACCCATAGGTTATATAGGTTCAGCTCCCCCTGTTGAAAGGGCCCCAGTGCGTGAAGCCGCACGACCAAGGAATAAAACCTGAGATGACTAGTACATCCCCTAAAATATAAAGTGTGACATCATGTAAACGATCGCTAGGACCAACCTCATATTGGCAATTATGAGTTTCCAGTTTAAATTCCCCCAAAACTTCCACCTTCCATGACTTTGCTACACAGACCCCTCCTTTAATCCTAATTAAAACCATTTTCCAACCAAACCACTATCCATTATTATTAACCAAGGCTATTAGTAATGGTATTGTTATACCGACTATAACTTGCAAGTAATGTCCATAGCCAATCCTTAAGGGATTCCCATGTACCCCATATAATTTCCAATTAACCAAAACCATGGCCACCAAGGCCTTTCCAATCCACTCAAAACCATTTAAACCATTCATATCATTTAGGGTTCCATTACCAAGTTTAAACCATGCATAAGTTCCATTGATAAATGAATATCATAGTGAAAACATTGTTATAGGCATTTTATCAAACACTTTGGAAGTATAGTATTTTCAAAACCAAAGTCCATTACTAAAAAACAATTTCCATGCAACCAATTATCCAAAACAACCATTAATGCATATAAAAGCATAATTAAAACATGGAAAACCATAACCAAGCATTTATAACCAAAACCCCCCCAAATCATATTTGAAAACCCAAAATCATACAATATTCAAATCATGAAAACATTATATAAAACCATGACTTTAGTTGGAACTAACAATGAGGGAAGAGAACATTCCCAAAACTAAGATGATGATGGAGAGAAATCACCAAGACAAGCCCCAATTTACTCCTTAAGATGAAACCCTAGCTTCCTTTGCCCAAGAACTCTAGAGAGGATTTAAGATTGTTTTCCAAGTGTTTAAGGATAGAATCATAGGTCAAATAACCTACCAAGAGCAATATAAGTTGTAGGACCTTTTTAGGATAAGTGAGGAAATATCTAGATTGCCCTCACTTAAACTACTTTAAATTCCCATCATAGGGTATGACTAACCCTTACGAGTTGTACCCATCCTATACGAGTGGTACCCACCTCTCATACCATAGGCTTTCTTTCTAGGACAAAACACTGTCCAAGGTGCGACACACCGAAACACAAGTCGTATTCAAGTGTATGACTAGTACCCATAAACCGTACCCCTGGTAAAATAAAATCTAAGAGGTTTGAAAACTGACCACTATACCAATCCTGAGTATGACTCGTACCCAGGCTTACGGATCATGGTGAGCTACTCATACTCAGATCCAACCTAAGTTACCAATTCAAAGGTTAATTGAAGTAACCAAACAATTGGTACCCAACTATATGACTCATACCACCCAAATCGTACCGATTCCTGAAACTATATCGATCTCACTAGCCAACACTGATCAGAATATGAATAGACCATACAATCCATACCCAAGTGTAAGACTCATTCCTCTAAGTCGTATCTTTCTTAGAAACCAGAAATTAAGGAAATTTTCTAAGGTCCAAAAACCAGGGTGTTTCAATAACTCGAACAATCATTAGCATTTTCACACCAAAATGATGCTAGATTAGTTAGATAAACTCATGTGGCAATGTCATAGAAGGGTTTGGGGTGAGAAATGGGCCTTTTAAATTTTTGGTCTTAGTTACGACGATTGCGGGCCCTTTTCATAATTACGGTACTGTGATTGCAATCGTGATGACCACAATTGCGGTAATTGAGACTATTTTTGAAAGATTTTACAACATCACTAAAACACCAGATTTTAACCCTAAAATGAGTTCTAATCAACCAATAGATTATCATGCTCATGATACTTAAACCCTAAGGCTTAGTTGTGCTCTTGAAAAGTAAAGAAATCTACAATGGGGTCATTGGAGCATTCAATCAAACACATGGTGCACACACTAATCATATCCTATTTAGGCCAAAATTTGGGTACTCAAGACTTCCCCATCGGTGTGTACACCAACTACAATATCTAACCACAAAAATAATCACATGCAGGCATGGATTTAGCATTAGAAATACTATTTCAGGCCTGCTCCTAAACACAAGTGTCAATCCTAAAACAAATGTAAAAATGAGAAAGTTGAGATCATATATCGAGTTAGAGGATGAAAATGAGTTTAAATGCACAAATTGGACACTCACACACAGTTAAATTTAAGTAAAAATTAAGAGAATTTGATAAAGGGGTGTGGGAGAGAAAAGGTAGTCGAGTGGTCTTTTAAACTGCTTGGACCACAATCGTGTTTTGGGATACTCGATTAATGTAATTGCGGTATCTGAGACCAATTTTTAGGTCCTCTACACCCCCCTGATCAGTCTAAAACACCATAATTCCACACTTTTACTTTTTTTAATTTCAACTAACACTCCTCATACCACTACAATTTCATTGATTATGCATAAACAAAAATAAAATATACTCTATTATGCAGAAATAAAAGATTACATGCTACTTTCATGGAATGATGGGTTGCTTCACAGCTTTTGTGGCAAGACACCCCTCCAACTATCATTTGTGTTTTCACTTAGAAAATTTAAATGTCCGTCCCAACTTTTGCTTACTATGCATTGAGCAGCAGAGGGACAAAAGATTCAAATCTTTCAATATAAAATGTGATAAAAGCGAGGACATGGAGATGCAGCTTCTATCTATCCACTTTGAAGACTTGAACCTTTTACCCAACTTAACATCAAATTTCTATTTCGGCTCCTTGGATAATGGTGGGAATAGGCCACTAGCTGAAAATCAAAAGTTGAGCTTTCTGGCCTTTGAGTGAGGGGTTCTCATGTGCTCATTTGGAACGTCAAGCTCCAAAATATAGGGATAATGCTCCTTGCCCCCAAAATCCATCATTTGATTGGGTGGATAGACTTTCATCACATCCACCAAGCCTAATGTTGAAAATGGTTGGAATAAGGTCTATCTCTTAATTTTGAAATCGCGTCCCTATTAGTGTCCTTACCCTGAAATGAGCTAGAGTCTTCATAAGATATTTGCTTGGCTTTTTCTTTTGACTATAGCACCATTTACTCAATTTTTGCATCTTCAATTATATTAGGTTCAGTTAGTTAGGAAATCATTAAGGATTCTACGCTACCAAACTCATTATTTCCCACATTTTCCACATAGCTTGGTCTTTCTTCTTGATCCTTCTCATGTTGAAAAGTGGGAAAGGTAATGGTATTTGGAGGGTTTGCTTACTTTACTATTTCCTCTATCTTGATAATCTCCCTTCTAAATGCCTCATTAGATTGATGTAAGTCACGCATGTCCTCCTTCAATGTAGTTATCCGATCCAAAAGATTTTGAAGCATTGCTTCAAAACTATTGCACCCGACATGTTGTTTTTCCTTTATTTCATCATGGCACCTATCAAACTCATAAGAAGAAATAGCATTTGGGTTGGCATAAAAAGGAAGAGCATTCGGACAATCACTCCAATGTCTATCTCGGCCACCACATAAAGAACAATCATACTCCTAATAGGATCGAAATGGTGTCTCCATCTCTCTCTAGAGAGAATATCTACAATCTTGTTAAAAATGTGGTCCGTCACAATATGGACATAGATCATCAAGATAGGATTTTCAACTACCAAAATCATATTTTGCCCAAGATTCCATAGTGACAAGAAAACAAAAATAAAAATCTACCTAACACAAGAAATAAAAGAAAATCACAAACAAATATTTACAAGTTTTAATCCAAGCAAGTAATCTAAAATTTCAAACTAACTCAATATTCTAAATTGTTCCCCGGCAACAGCACCATTTTTGATAACGCTCAACTTACACATCTATTTAAGTGTAAGGAGGTCGTCGTCAATATATTGACCCAACTTTGAGTCGGGGTCAAATCCACGAGGAACAATGTGAGTGGCAATCGATTTTGTTCGAAATAGATAAAACTTGCAAAAATTCAAACCTAGAATAAAATTATGTTAAAATTAGGGGGTTTGAGTGAGTATCAAAACTAATGTTTATTTACAGACTTTTAAAGGACTAATTCGAGGCTACAAATAATTAGAGTATAATCAATTAAGCACGGATCATAAGGTTATGTCTTACAAAGGGAAGTTAGTATGTGGGTACAAGTCAATTAACTTCAATTTTTATATTGAACATCTAAGGGTAGGCTCGGTTAAAGAGTTTGATACTAGCCTTTCAACAAAGCAAGCTATCACCTACGGATTCCTTCGAAGTCCTCATAGGTTTGGTCAACTAAACATCACAAAGCCTCAATTTTGCATCCCTATTTCTAGGATGATGCTTAAGACATAGCAATTCCACAATCTATGCTTATTTCTAAGACAACAACAACAACAACAAACCCAGTGTATTTCTATAAAGTGGGGTCTTGGAGGGTAGAATGTACGCAGTCCATACCGCTACCTCCAAAGAAGTAGAGAGGCTATTTCCGATAGACCCCCAGCTCAAGATAGAGAATAGTAAGCAAGAGCGTAATGCACCATTAAGCATGGTTATTTCTAAGACAACAAAGAGACAATAACTAGTATCTAAGTTATTATTCACAAAGGCTCATATTACCTACAACCTTTCTTTCAAGGATAGTTAAAGGATCTAGGTTACCCTTATCCCTTTGTCAAGGATGATGTGGGTATAGGAGATTTGTGACTTTCACCAACAAATTCCATGTAACAATCAAGCATTTGTAAAAACCATCACATGAGCTAATAATTGAAGCTAACAAATGCAACCCACACACACTTTCACTTTATTCTAACATAATCTCAAAAGGAAGAACTAGCTACTCATAAGATAAATAAGCAAAGATAAACCCAAAATCTCCATTGATTTGATTTATGCAACACTAAGTGAATGTTACTTCAAACTTTAAACTTCAACAAATCTTCAATGGGAGTTTTCTAATCCTTCACTTGGAAGTTACTCTAATGTATTCTTTACCTAAAATTAATACAATAATTGTCCTCTAAAAATTAGAAACTAAAATGGTGCAAAAATTCCACAAAAGTCGGATCCCCCTATGGGATAGGGTTTGAGCCTCTTAAGGGAATTTGGGATTCAGATGTGGGCATTTACATCTTTGCCCTTGGGCAATTTTTCCACTAAGCCATGATCGCAGGAGTTTGACTGTGTTCACAGCTACCGCGACCACGGTCAGAGTCTCGCGATCGTGGTATATTGACCTTCTTGACTAACCGTGATCGTAATAACTGAGGCTATGTTCTGCTCCAGGTCTTCAAACTGTACTTCTTTCCTTCTTTTGATTTTTTTCAGCTCGCACCCACATATTTTCATCTAATTACCTATCTGCTTGTAAAAGGTGGATATTAGAGCATTAATCACAAATACATCTCACTTATTCATTCAAAACATGGTAATATGCACGAATGTTGAGTGCGAATGAATGGTAAATTCACCACTCATCAACATGCTAAAATATATGGGGAGCTACAAAAATTTTCCCTGGGTCTTGACTGCCCGATAAAGAAATTAGGTATATACATAACATATGCACTATATTGAATTCATTCATTATCATTTACTTGATTTTTGTCGAGTTTTTTGTTATGTATGTTCGTTAAGTATTGTGAAATCGACTTGGTGATTGGTTATTAGTCTAAGAACCTATTACTATGTAGGTGTTAAGCCAAACACGAGTAGCAGGTGATCCTAGTCTCCAGCTGGTCATTTGAAATTCGGAGGTAGCTCTTTGGTTGTTGCCTAGTTCAAGAATCTCTTCCATTTTTGTGGTTTATATATGTCTTTCTCATTCCGCAACATTATAGTAATTGTTATCGTACTTTAAAATTTCTTAGAGGTTTGTACCTATGCCATCAGGTTTTGAAATTTTTGACTTGGCTTCCATATTTCGTTTATGGTTAATATCAACGAAGCTCTTTAAGACTTACTTTTTATTTTGAGTTATGAACATTTGTGTTTCATGTTGATTGGAAAGAATTGACTTATCTGTCAATGGTTTGAGATGTGCGTCATCACGGTCCCCAGTGTTTAGGTCGGCATACATATATTATCACATTTTGAAATGAAAATGTTATTTTTTAGCTCTATAAATTTGCAATTTGGGCTTTTTTTTTTAATTCACATAACTAATACTCCCTCCATTTCATATGAATAAAAGTTCGAATTTCAAAACCAAGAAGTTAACCTCTTATGTAAAATTTCAACATAATGTACACAAATATGATTCAAAAGTAGAGGAAAACATAAGTCTATAATCTTATTCAATAATGAATTCTACTTTAATCTAAAAATTAGAAACTAACAAATTATGCTAAATGAAAAAAATAAACATAAAATAAATAAAAATATACCCTTAATGACTACCTAAATTGTATACACTCAAACGAATATTTTCAAATTATAATTAAGAGAAAAAACATCATTTCACCCCTGAACTTGTCCGCTCAACTTCCTTTAGCCCTTAAACTAAACTTATAATTATTTACCCCCTTAACAGTTTTACAATGAATTAATTTCAACTCTTAAGACTGAATACCACTCTCATAATAGAGAGTGTATTACACGCACCCACACATCAGTTCCACGTCAGTGCCATGTCGGAGCCACGTAAAAAAATATTTTTTAAAAATAATTTCATATATATATAAAAGAAATCTTCTTAACCACCACCCCCTTCCCCTTTATTTGCAACTGCCCATCCCCCAAACAAGTTTTTTCTTCAACCCCGATACCCCTTTTCCCTTATCTACAACTATCCATCATTGGTGTCAAATATGGACAAAATGCTTCAACGACAGATTTAGACCCACAACCTGTTCAATGAATGCCTCAATAAAATCCGAATCCAACCCACCAACTATTCAACAAAATACTTCAATGGATATCAACTCAATCAACAGCGACACCAACTTCTCTTCAATAATAGACGAATTCACCAACCCATTCACTCGATTATATGAAATTGAATTCATCAAATTTGGTGAATTTCCAATAAGCACAAGACCCGAGAACTGAGCAAAATTAACAAGTAGTTGATGATGACCTTGTTCAATGGAAAAATACCAACCGAATTCCCAGTCAATGAAAACCAACATTGCTGTAATTTTGGGGGTGAACAATAGGAGAATCAAGAATGGCGATATGGAGTTGAGAAGCATTGAAGTAATAGAGATCAAGTAAAGGATTTGAAGTTGTGAAAGAGATCAGCAAAATAAGTTTAGTAAATGATTTGAAATAAAGAAAAAGGGTGGGGCGGTATGAAGAAGACGGGCAGGGTTACGAAGAAGGCGAAGAAATGAGGTAGTAGGTACGAAGAAGATGAAGAAAGGGAGGGGGTACGAAGAAGATGAAGAAATAGGGTGGAGGGAAGGGGGTAACGTTAGCATTAGGGGTAATATTAATTCACCTTAAAAATGTTAAGGGAATAAATAAATGAAAGATTATTTAAATATTAAAATAAGTTATAACAACAAGTTCAGAGGTGAAATGATGTATTTTCTCTATAATTAATAAAATTAATTTATTAAAATAAACTCCTAAATATTTTCAAGGTACAAGATGGACTATTTTAAAATAAAAGTAGGAGAAAAGCAGAAGTGTTTCACATTCTCATCTTGAAACATGAAGAGTTATTCAATTATATTTTTATTTAATGATAAATCTTAATCGAACTGCAATTTCCTCTTTCGTATTTTGAACAAAGAAACACGAAATAGAAAGGGACACAATACAGATCCATTCAGCAGATATTTTTTTCGCAGAAATAAAATCTTACTGCCAATTGGAAGAGGCAATTCATATGGCCTTTACCAAAGGACACTTCTAATTCAACTCCAATAATTGAAAAGAGATTGAGCAAAAATACAAAGTGTAATTTTGTGGTGGGACCAAAGAGAGTTTGATAAGTACTTTTGTTTTTTTTTATAAATATAAGAAAGAAGGGTCTTTATGGAGGTTCATAGGACATAAGTCATCAGTCAATATTTACATTTGTGTCCTCTGATATGAATCTCCAGCTCAATCATCAATAACAATTTTTCTAACAAAATCCTGTGAGTATCCTTTATTTTCTTTAGTAGAAAGAAAAAAATTAGTACCCATATTTCTTTTTCTTTCTCTTTCAATCTTGGCTTTTGCTTGTTCATTAGTTTCCTTTTTCAAATTTTTTTGGGGGTTATATGAACCAAAAGCCTACTTTTTTGGGTGTTCTTTTTTAATGGGGTCTAGATAAAAAGTGAGTCTGATCTGTGTTTAGATCTCAGTTTTCAAGAATATAATACTAGTATATTTTCTGCTTCTGCTTCTTTCAAGCTTTATCTTGAATCTTCCCAATTTCAATCAATAATCTTAAGGTTTTGTTTGGATACTTTGCTGCATGTGTGTAGATCGAAGTTGGTTATTTAAAGAATTTATCTTGGATCTTCGTATTCATTCATAGAAAGTTTAAATTAGATTTTGGGTTTTGTAAGATGGAAAATTCTGTCGTTGAATTTTATCTTTTAGTTGGTGATCTGAGCATTTGTCTTTCAGTAATTCTTTATCAAAGAAAGTTTAGCAGATGACTGCTTCAGTTCTTGGATACTAAAATCTGGATTTTTGCTAAATTGCACAAAACTGAACTGATAGGGCAGAAGATGGAGATTCTGGTTAATGGGACTTTGTCCATTTGTTTAGATATAGCTACAATTAAGTTGTGCGGATTTTTCACGTTCAATGTTGCACCCATGTCAGAATTCTAGAATCCGACTCACATTTTTGAAGAGTTTGAGCAGCATAGGCTCCCGTTTTTATTTCAAAACTACAATATGCTTTCCTAAGTTTCTCACCTGCTCTGTTCGCAATTCTTCAATCACCTCTAGATGTTATATTGATGTGTGTATACTATAAATGCTGTGATAAAGAGGAATCTATCTAATCTGCTTCTGTTGGAGTAATATACATTAATTAACGATGTTTAAATGTGAGAAGTTTATATGCAGACATGTATCTTTTGGTTGGTGTAAACAGCCGGTTGTGGCTAACTAAGTTGCTTGGACTCGGGTGCAGATACGGCTATGGATCTAGAGATCGGATCCTTCATAGTCTCAATTTAAAGATTCGAGGATATGGATCTAGGGATGGATACGGATGCGAAAATTTGGCAAAAAATAATTTAAATATCTAAAAATAGAATTATAAAATACATAAATCATGAGATATTATGTGGAAAACTTGAAGAGAAAGTATTGTTCAAAAAGAAAATTGTGAAAGGAGATAAAAAGAAAAGCAATAACATAGAAATTTATATATACAAGGTATTGTATTTTCTTTAATATCACCTTAGCTTTTTTTTTAATTACAGAATTTGTTAAATTTGTCTGGACTTTTCAAGTCGATTTTAGTCAAAGTATTCAAAATTGGTTGAGCAGATTAGGTACGGATCCCACACCCATACTCATGTTGTGTCGACTCGGATGCAGTACCGAAAGTGAAGAGTCCGATTAACTTAGGATGCTAACTATTTACCATATCACAATCTGTGGAATCAGTGTTGTGGTCATCTTCAACATTTGTTCATAATACCTGATTGTTATTTTTCTGCACATTCAGTGTGTTGAGTTCTTCCAAAAGTTTGGCTTGAAGAAAAATTCCGCATTTCTAGTAACAATCATTACTAGTATTCCAGTAGATGTTATTCGGTCAGTGAACTGATGTTTCTTTTATGTTCAAGTACGTAAGTAATAAGTTATATGAAATTTAATACATAGTACTAGGATAATATGACTGCTTTGGTTCTTTGAAACTGGTGACTCTTAACCATTTCTCTTCAAAATGATCATTGATCACCATCTATTTGCATTTTTTTGCCATCTCTACAATCAAAAGAAGTATTGGAAAAGGGGTCAGATGGAACTTTATTGGAGTAAATTTCATCCATGTTCATTTAACTTTGTGTCTATTATACATAAGTTATTTTTTTTCATTCATTACACAAAAGTCACTATGACTAGATTTTATAATAATTCCACCGGAAAAAAAATGTGACAACCTTAATTAATTATTCATTTTAATTTAAGAGAATATAATATATTATCCATATCTTGACTCTTTTTATTTGTGCCTAACAATTTTTCTTATGAATTATATAACAGAAGGCTATCAATTTCTTAATAGATCAGACTACGTAGTGAAGACTATTTTCATAAAAAGAATTTGGTTGGTGTATCTATGAAACTTTTCATAATATTGCATTTATCTGCCAAAAAGATGCATTGAAAAAGAATAATAAACAAGATAAATTCTTCAAAACATATAAAATAGAAATACATATAATATTATTTTCTTAAAGATTATTTAATTCTTTGAAGATAAATCAACATGCTAAAGATAATTTTAAAATAAAACCTTTTTAATTTTGTCATTGAATAAATATTGTCAAAATGTGTACAAATAATGTTACTGATAGTTGTGTTAATTAATCTAATAATTTGTAGGTAAATTCTAATAACTCTAACATATATCTTACTTCCATATTTTTTGTATTACTGGGCTCTGATACCAATTGTAGGGGGGTGCGGAGTATCTGTTATATGAAATAGATTTATTAGGTATCTAGTGAATCTATTTTTATTTGTGCGTGGATATTTCTTAAATTTTGTTTCAGTATCTTTTAATGATTTACTTTTTTCGTAAAATATATTCATTAATTTGTTTGGTTTATTATTTTATCCTGTAGTAATTGCAGAGTTACAAATTTCTGTATAATAATTTATCCTAACTGTACTGTAATGTATATCTAATTCTAGATTTTCAATGTTATTTATTATCTTGTGTTGTTCTTCTCGTAGTGAGTTTTTAAAATTATATAAACTATCACATGTACTTTTATCTAAATTTTTAAGGTTTTTTCTATCCATATTAATTTTTCTTTTAGATTTTCCATTATTTTTCTAATTCGGTTTCTATAATTTATTTCATTATTTAGATTTTCTTGATTTTCTCTAGTTTTTCTAATATATTCTAACATCTCTTAATCTGTATAATATCCTTCTGGGTAAATTTCTTAGTATAACTGTTCTAGCCAATTTATGGTTTCAATTTCATAGTCTATTACTTTTTCTAATATTATTTTCTTAATATCTATTATTCTTATATCTTTAAGTATATATAAGATTAAAACTTTAAGATAATCTAGGTGATCTATCTTTTAAAATTGGTTTTATTATAATATTTTGTAGTTGTTTGTTTTAGCCTTAGTAGTTCTTGCATATTTTTATTAAGAAATTCTATGTATTTTATATCTTTATTTTTCATGTATTTGTCTATATTTATTTTTATCTGTTTTTCTAGTAACTGTATATTTTTTTATATCTTTTTCTAAATTTTCTATGTAATTTGTCATGGTAAGTATTTGTAAGAATAATTAGGTAGGTATGGTATATAATTTACTCTAGTCATGTAATATTTACCAAATGCTTTTTCTAATATGATTTTTCTTATATCTACTACCTATAAATTTACCTATAAATTATTAAATTAATTATGCGAAGACCATTTAAAAATAGAGCAGCTTTTAGAAAAATTAAAGAATCTTTAATTAGTAATTATTCAGAATATATAAGTCTAAATAAAACAAAAGAAAACCCACAAAGATTAGCCTACCTAATTAACTTAATATCTAGTATTGAAGCGAAATTAATAATCCATTTAAAATCTAGGAGAATTAAACACATACTACCTAATTATAATAAAATTAGATTTAGATACCTACCAAGATATTATAAATATGGTTTAAATAAATAAAGTACAACAATACAAAGAATTAAAACAAATTATTTTTGAAAAACGTAAAGAATTAAAAATAAAAATAAAAAGACTACATTATAATATATTTGCCGGAGTTAGTAAAAACTCAATAGATACACAAAAAGATGAAATATCAAAATTAGAATCACAAATAGACAGTTTAGAATATATATATATCAATATGAACTATTCACAATAAAATGAACAAAGAAGAATTCATAATAGATGAAAAAATATATGAAAATCACGAAGGATTAAAAATAAAAATAGTATTTTCTAATCTAGGAAGAAGATATAAGAAAATAGGTGAACATTTATATCTAATGTTAGAAAAAGAAGAATTAAAATTAGAAGATAAGTTGACAGCAATGGTAAGAATAGAAAAAGAAAATGAAGAGATAGATAGGAAAAAGGAAATAGAAAAAATAAAACAATAAACTACAGAAGAAATACGAAAAATAGAAGAAACTAAAAATAGTAGGATTGCTGAATTAGAAAAAGAACTACAAATGTTAAGAGATTAGTATGAACAAAGACAAAAGGAAAAAGAAGAAAAAGATAGAGAACAAAAATTACTGAACGAGATAAATCAATTTAAGAAAAAATTGAAAATAAAAAACAAAGAATTAGAAATAAATAATATAGACGTTGAAGAGACAAATAATTATGATTCAGAAGATAGTGAAACATATACAGAAATATTAACAAATACAAAAAATTTAGAAATCAATGAAAAACAAAAAGAAATTAATGAGGAAAACTTAGAAAGTACCCACACAGAAATAAATACTCTTGATAAAAAAGAAGATGAAAATATAATACCTAAAACAACAGAAATAAGAAAACCTATATATTATAAGAATAAGTTTAAAAAATATAATGAGTATGACAAATGGATACCAAAACAAATAGTCAATAAAAATTATAACTTTTTAGACCTAGACTGTGTAATAGATACAGAAAAAACAATACAATTATGGATAGGATACATGACAAAATAATTATTAGATAATAATATAAATATAACAGATGCACCGGAATATATAGAAAGAACACTAATAGGATCAGTAAAACTATGGTTTTCAAATTTAACTTAAAATAGCAAAAAAGTATTAAGAACTAATAAACCTATAGAAGGAACATCATCAACAACAACTAAACTAACACCTATAGAACTATTAAAAAAATATAAAACAACTATAAAAGATGAATTTGGTAGTACGACAACAATAGAAGAAGAACAAGATGAAGAAAAAAATACAAATAGAAATTTAATGTTAAAATTAGCAATATGTAATATGTGTTATATAGATGAATATACTTGCGCATTTAAAGAATATTATTATAAAGGGGCATATAGTATAGAAGAAAGTAAAGAGATAAGAAAATTATATTTTAATAAATTACCCGAGCCATTTAGTTCAAAAATAATAAAAAGTTAGGAAGAAGCAAAAATAGTAGATACGATAGGAGCAAGAATAAAATTTTTACAACAATGGTATAGAAACTTATGTGAAAAATATAGAGAAGAATTAAAAATGGAAAAAACATTAATAAGAAATTTAGCATGTTGCAAAAATAAAATAGCACCCCAATTTGGATGTGAAGAAAGATATTATAAGAAAAGAAAAAGACATAAGAAATATAAGAATTATAAAAAATCAAAATATAAATATAAGAAACCAAGAAAAAGATATTATGTAAAAAATTATAAATATAAAAGACCATATAGAAAGAAGAAATCTATAAAAGAATGTACTTGTTATAATTGTGGAAAGATAGGCCATTTAGCTAGAGATTGCAAATTACCTAAAGATTCAAAAAATAAACAAATATCAGAAATAAAAATAGATAATACAGAATATATGCAGATAGATTATATAGATTATGAATTAGAAAGTGACGATAGTATATATGAAATTTCAGAAAACGAAACAGATAATGAAATAAATAGTGAAATAGATGAATCAAATGACTGAAGAAGATATAAAAATAATAACAAAGGAAGAATATTTAAATGATGAAGGAACGGAACAAAAAATAATATTTGACAGTAACATATTTGATGAAATAAAAGGAAAAGAATTAGATTTAAGTGTAGAAAAAATATTGAAAATACCAACAATAAAAAATATTTTTACTAGAAAAAAGGATGAATATTATGTAGTATGCCAAAAAGAACATGTAATAGACTGCAGATATGCAAAAGACAAAGCTAGAATACCACTAGTAACAAAAAGAATAATTAATAAAGATATAAATGATATAAAAAGTAAAGGAGATCCAATAAAATATGTACACCTTGGAGGTACAGAGATACTAATAAAAGCATGTTTTAGAGAAGGAATAGATACACCAATAGAATTATATTTAGCAGATGATAGAATTATAAAACCTATAGAAAAAAAGCATAATAACTGCCGTAAAAGGAAATCTAATATACCAAAAATTTAAATTTATACTAAGTGCAAATTATTCAGTAGCGGTAACAGATAAAAATATAGATAAATCACTCGTATTATATTGGAAAATATCAGGAATAGAATTAACCCCAGGAAGTAAAATATTTACAGAAAGATGCAAAAATCTATATGTATTAACAACAAAACATAAAATAACAGGAACAAATAAGATTAACAAAATACGAATAGAAAGTTCATTCGAACAAATTATAAAAACAATAGATTATAATGATTATAGCTATAGAGACATAGATATAGAAGAAAATTTAGAAATAGTAAATGATAGAATAAGTACAACGAAAAGAATAGCTGATGAAAAATCAGAATCATCAAGCTCATAAAAAAGAACAAGTTATGAAACAAATTCAATAAGTAATTTAAACCAATATTACATAACAGGAAAAATAAATGAAAAAGAATATCTAATACTTTTGAATACAGGACAAGAAGAAAATTATATAGCAAAATATCTAGTAAAAAACGAAGAAATAAAAACTGATAATGATATGTGCCCAGATCTACCAAGAAGTTTAATAAATAGTAAAAATATAGCAGAAAAAGAAATAATAATAGGAGTTAGAAAAATAAAAATAGAATTCAAAGTAAAGGAAGAAATGCAAAAAGCAGATATAATATTAGGAATAAAATGGTTAGAACAAGTAAAACCATATAATATAGAACATACACAACTAACCTTAACATATAACAAAGAAAAGTTATTCTTAAGAATAGCCTTAACATGAAATGAAGATATATGTATTAATGAAGATAGTAGTAGAAGGATATTACAGTAGATATTATACGCCTATGATAGATACAGGAGCAGAAGCTAGTTTATGTAGATATAATTGCTTACCAGAAAGTAAATGGGATAAATTAAAAACACCAATAATAGTTAAAGGATTTAATAATGAAGGAAGCTTAATTACTTATAAAGCTAGGAATGTAAAAATACCAGTATGAGATAAGATATTAACAATAGAAGAAATTTATAATTATGAACTAACATCAAAAGATATACTTTTAGGAATGCCGTTCTTAGATAAATTATACCCACATATAATAACCAAAACAGACTAGTGGTTTACAACACCATGTAAACAGAAAGTAAGAGCAAAAAGAGTTAATAATAAAATAAGAAAGAAAACTGATTGGATAAAAGGAAGTAAAAAAATTACACAAAAGTTAGAAAATATAAAAAATACTGAAGATACAATAGAACTAGTAGTATTTTCGATAAATAAAACAGAAATAACTATATTTTCAATAAATAAAATAGAAATAATTAAGAAAAAATTAGAACAATTATATAGTGAAGATCCATTAAAAGGATGAAAAAAATATAAAACTACTATAAAAATTGAATTAATAGATAAAAATAGCATAATAACCCAAAAACCATTAACATATAATTTTGACGATTTAAAAGAATTTAAAATGCATATAGATGAATTATTAGAAAAACAATATATACAAAAAAGTAATAGTAAACATAATAGTCCAGCATTTATAGTAAATAAACATAGTGACCAAAAAGTAGGATGGTTATTGACTATAGAAATTTAAATGCAAAAACTATAACATATAATTATCCAATACCAAATAAGATATTAAAAATAAGACAAATACAGATATAATTATTTTAGCAAATTCGATTGTAAATCAGGATTTTACCATCTAAAGTTAGAAGAAGAATCTAAAGAATTAACCGCATTTACGGTACCACAAGGATTTTATGAATGGAACGTATTAGCATTTGGATATAAAAATGCACCAGGTAGATATCAACATTTTATGGATAGTTATTTTAAACAATTATCTAATTATATAGTATACATAGATGATATATTATTATATACAAAAACCAAAAAAGAACATTTAAAATTATTAGAACAGTTTACAGATATAATAAAAAAATCGGGAATAAGTCTAAGCGAAAAGAAAGCTGAAATTATGAAAAATCAGATAGAATTTTAGGAATACAAATAGATAAAAGTGGAGTAAAAATGCAACAACATATAGTACAAAAAATAATAAATTCGAAAGAAGAATTAGATACAAAAAGGAAATTACAATCATTTTTAGGATTAGTAAACCAAGTAAGAGAATATATTCCAAAATTAGCAGAAACTTTAAAACCACTACAGAAAAAATTAAAAAAGGATGTAGAATATAACTATAATGAAGAAGGTAAAAAACAAGTTCAAAAAATAAAATTACTTTGTAAAGAATTACCAAAATTACAATTTCCAGATGAAAATAGAAAATTTATATATATAGTAGAAGCAGATGCTAGTGAATATAGTTACGGAGGAGTACTTAAATATCGATATGAAGCAGAAAAAATAGAACACCATTGTAGATACTACTCAGGTACGTTCAATGAGACAGAAATAAAATGGGAAATAAATAGGAAAGAATTATGTTCATTATATAAATGTTTATTAGCATTTGAGTCATATATTGTATATAACAAATTTATTGTACGAACAGATAATACACAGGTACGCTGGTGGTTAACAAAGAAAATACAAAATTCAGTTACAATAAAAGAGATTCGGAGACTAGTTTTGAATATATTAAATTTCACATTTACAATTGAAGTGATCAGTACTAACAAAAATGTTATTGCAGATTACATATCAAGACAAAGCTACACAGACTGAAATAATAGAAGAAGATACTCTAGAAAAAAATACTTAACACCCTAACTACGCTTTCAATGAAAGTGGACAGTATGGGTAATGAGATAGAAAAGCTAAAGACTAATGAAGATAAACTGGAGTCTATAGCTACAAATCAGCTAACTCAGCAGTGTGCAGAGTTATGTCGATCGGAAGACATTAAAGTTTCAGAGCTAGAAGGAGACGTTGGGACACTCCATAAAACCCATAACATTTATCAATTTACTTCTGCAGGTACAAGCAAAGGAGTTAATCGACCAAGATACCAGAATATGAATATGAATAAAATATTCGAAAAATCATTTACACCAAAAACACAAAAAGACCACTTGTTCATACCCCCACAAGTTACTACATACCGAGATAGCCTAAACCAAGATAAAAAAGTTTACAACTACACAGCCCAGAAATACATAGAAAATATCTACAGAGTACAGACTTTTCTAAACCATAACCCCAGAGCTACAAACATCAAAGAACCAAACACCAACTATATAACCCAAAAATTACAAGGATATAACAAACTAATTGCACTACCCAAAACTAACCCAAGCCTAGTAAAAAACTTGTTTTGACTATGGACTATCAAACACCATATACACCCAAGACGGAGAAGAATTAACAACTATGGAAGAATTACACAAGATATTCACCACCTACAAAAGGATAACGAAAGGAAATCTATTTTACATAAAGTGTTATACTGCACCAGCAGAGATACTATATGACGAAATAAAACCAGTTATACAAGTTGTAAAAATATGACTAACTAGAGATATGATCATACCAGAAGATATTACACAGCAACCGGAGATACCCAGAATTGAGATACCCAACTTCTACGCAAATAAACGACTTATTGGACTAGCTACGATTATCCAAGAACTAGCAAATAATTATACTAATGGAAACCGAATATGGAGCTATTATTTGAGAGATCATCAAATGATTTACTCTAATTCAAAAGAGCTACGACAAACAGATATGGAAGATGTCAGACAATGGATAATGACATTACTTAACCCAGAAAAACAATCTACCGCAAAAGCAATTAAAAAAGGATTTATTTCAGACGGACTATTGACAAGGTATTGTAAAATAATTGGACACAAATATCCAGATCACCAATGTTCAAGATGTAATGGAGAAGATAACATTATTCCAGAAGTACATCTAGAATAAAAGAAGACAAAAATGCCAGCTGGAAAGATAAGATAAGAAGCAATAATGGAGATATAACAGATACGGCAACATCAACGGAAGACAAGATATTAAATCATTTATGAAGCATTGATTTTTACGTAATTGTTAAGATTGTAATTTATATAGCCTTGGACTTTTTTCTTTAGCCTTTAAAGGCTATGTATAGACTTTTTAGGATTAGGTAGCCTATAGTAGCCTTTTTGACTTGTAGAATAACATTTAAAAAACATGTAAAGTTTTTCGTGTATAGTTTTTCATTCTATAAAAGAAGGCAACTGAAGGCATTGCAAAGCAAGCCTTCATGCGTTGAAGCAAATACTCTCTCCATTCCACAATAAATATTTTACTCAGTTAATTAAAAAACAGAATATTTCAATGGAAAAAGCTATGGAGGAACAAACTTTAGAAATATCAAAACTACCCGAACAAGTATATTTATTTATGATTATGAATAGCTAAATTCATAATTCCCAACAATCATGATATGATAAAATAAATTCATATTAGTTACTTTATAGTAGAATTATTCGAAGAACAATATGTTAAGAAGTTTATTAGCAAAGTGGAAACGGAGAAAGATCCCTAAGAACTATGCCATCCTAAAGGTAAAACCAATGAGGCAAGAAGCCGTCGCGGGGAGTAACCAGAGTAGAGGCGCTGTTTAAGGGAAAAAGTATCCGGATTACCATGTTAATAGTGACCGAAGAACATATTATTTAAGAATAATCTAGTATATAGTAATCTAAGATGACCATATTTTGTTATGTACATGGTTGAAGGGAATATTTTGAAAAAAGCAATTTTATGAAAATGAATAATTATTTATCTGATGTGATGGTAGATAAATTTAAAATACTTATTTTGTATGCACTTAAAGATATAAAAGTAGTAGATATAAGTTAAATCATATTAGAAAAAGCATTTGGTAAATATTACATGACTAGAGTAAATTATATACCATACCTACCTAACTACTCTTACAAATACTTACCATGATAAATTACATAGGATTTTTAGAAAAAGATATGAGAAACATACAGTTACTAGAAAAACAGATAAAAATAAATATAGACAACTACATGGAAAATAAAGATATAAAATACATAGAATTTCTTGATAAAAATATGCAAGAACTACTAAGGCTAAAACAAACAACTACAAAATATTATAATAAAATCAATTTTAAAAGATAGATCACCTAGATTATCTTAAAGTTTTAATCTTATATATACTTAAAGATATAGAAATAATAGATATTAAGAAAATAATATTAGAAAAAGTAATAGACTATGAAATTGAAACCATAAATTGGCTAGAACAGTTATACGAAGAAATTTACACAGAAGGATATTATACAGATTAAGAGATGTTAGAATATATTAGAAAAACTAGAGAAAATCAAGATAATCTAAATAATGAAATTAATTATAGAAATCCAATTAGAAAAATAATAAAAAATCTAAAATAAAAATTAATATGGATAGAAGAAACCTTAGAAAATTTAGAAAAAAGCACATGTGATAGTTTATATAATTTTAAAAACTCACTACGAGAAGAACAACACAAGATAATAAATAACATTGAAAATCTAGAATTAGATATACATTACAGTACAGATAGGATAAATTATTATACAGAAATTTGTAACTCTGCAATTACTATAGGATAAAATAATAAACCAAATAAATTAATGAATATATCTTACGAAAAAAGTAAATCATTAAAAGAGATTGAAACAAAATTTAAGAAATATCCACGCACAAAGAAAAATAGATTCATTAGATACATAATAAATCTATTTCATAAGTTCTTACAATTCATTGTATATACCTAATCACCCTGCATAATAATGCCCGATGTGCCTGGCAGATTTCAACCATGGCGCAGAGATAAACCACCTCTCATGTGGCCATGTTTTTCATAAGCTCTGTCATGAGAAATGGCTAAAGAATTGGAATGTTACCTGCCCTCTCTGCAGGAATTACATTATGCCTCAAGAAGGGGATGAAGATACTTGTCCAATGTGAATTTAGTAGTTTGTCTGGCTGCTACTCCTGTTTGAGATGCTTTGATGTACACAGCTTATTTGGGTAAAAGGTTTTGTAGATAAATGTCTGATCTTTGACATGGCATATTTCTGTTAGTTTTCATACTGTAATACTCGGTGTCCTACCACAGTGACGGGTCTCTTTGTTGTGACCAAAAATTCATACATTGTTGTACATATGTTCTGAAATCGCCACTTCTAATGTTTTCCATCTTTTACATGATCTAGCAACCAATAAGGGAACATTTCACTGCTTGATTGGTATGGTGAAATGTCATATTCCTGTTATATCTTTTGTATCTTTTGAAAAATTCCCAGGCAAAGGCACAGGAGGTTTGAGTTTCCTGTGAAATTGATCTTTCTTGAATCCATGCTTGTTGGTTCAGGGTTGATTTTTTTTTCTATTTCTTTTATTTTCTGTGTCCAGCTAAAGTCCTTGAGTAAGAGGAAAAGGAGGGAAAGATGGAGAGAAGTAGAAAAAACACTGAGGTCCAGGGTTATAGAGGTGAAAAAAGATGACAGCGGAAAAAGTGATTCCTTTTATTTTCTTTATTTCTCAATCAAGTTTCATGTTAGGGTATATGTATTCTTTTTTGTTGCTATGGGGGTGAAGAGGGGAAGGGTAAATGTGCAATCAAGCACAAAATGGAATCAACTAATAATAAAATACATGTAATCTTATTTCATCAATTTTCAACCTTAGGAATCTACATATCAAAGATCTATAGTTGGACAAATCAAAGGGCTATCAGCAGGAAATTAATTCATTACAGATGAAATGCTAATAGAGTACCTAAAACTGGTGAAGTTATCTGAACCCAACATGCTATTCATCAGGAGATAAGAGTAATTTTCTAGCTGAGAGAGTTTAGGACCAATGGAAATACTATTGTGAGGCACGCCAAAAGAAGTTGTGGTATCTGAAACCTGAAAGAGCCAGCATTTGTGGTGGTCTTGGCACTGAAAGGTGATGTGTTATTCATTGTAATACCTCGAACTTTCAGGCTAAGATTCGAATAGTTATAGGTATGTAACCCTGTGAATTTTGTTGTACCTAGTTATGAAGGTCAATCCTTAAGTACCGAAAGTGTATTGGATGTGAATTATGGTCATAAGAAACCCCAAGCACAAAGTTGAGTTAAAAGTTTCTCAACCGGTTAAGCTTTCTTATAAGTTTCTATTAGAGTCAACTTCAAATGAGCATTCTTCCTTGAATATGAAGAGTTACCTGGCCCAATATCCACCAACCTACAAGTTTTTGAGTTTTCTTTATAATGCCACCGACCATTAGTCTATCTGAGTTCAACACAAAATGTTATGGGCATTGTGAGACACTGTCAAAAGGGCACGATAGAGAGTAGGCATGGGGCTTGAAGCGCACAATGGGACTTGCGGCACTAGACTGGGGACTCTCGATGGGCCTCGCACCGCACCCCTGCCCTTTTCGATCGGAACTTTAACCAACTCCACTTATTTAAGGGCATTTTGGTTAAGCGACCTTTTTGAAAACCATCCTTCTAACTTAAAACATCCCATATAGTTTAGAAATTTAGGTTTATCAATTAAAATTCCTAGAATTCCTCTCCCAAATTCCAACACTTAAACTTTTGAGAAGAGTCAAAGCTAGGGGTTTCCATCAAAGGTTCACCTTTTACTTTCCTGTTTCAAGGTATGTAAGATTGTCCAACTTCATGAACTTCTTTAATTATAACCTTTCCTTTAATTATAACCTTCTCATGTTCAGTTAATTTCCTTTTGATGATCAAGGTTTAGAAAAATATCCCTTACCTAGTAAGTTCTTCAATTCTTGAATTGTATTGATGAAAACTCCTTGCTCTTGTCCTTTAATTGTATTCATGAAAACTCCTTACTCTTGTCCTTATTTTATGAATTAAACTAGAAATGAAATTCTTTGGCTTCTAGGTATGAACTTGAGTTAATCATGAAATTATGAAATAATATTATCCCTAAAGAACAACAACTCCATTTTGGGACGCTATGAAGTTTATGGATTTCAGTTGTGAATTGGTTTTGAAAATACTAACATGTGAATTTTGTTTTTCATAAAATCTTTGTTGCTATTATTTCAAGTATGGTTTTAAACTACTTTTCATGAATTTTCTAAGTACTATGACTTTATCTAATGACATGAATATTCCCACAAATCCATAAAATTTCTTTATGCTATGAACTCATGAACTTGCAAGTATGGTATTACAGTATCGATTTTATATGAATATTTTTTTAAATATAATGGATGGTTATTGGGTTGAATATGAATATAATATGCACTTAAGAGAATTAAATAATTAATCGAGAAAGTGTGAGTCAAAAGTGGCTCCTTACTCGAAAACTATATTTGCCAACGTAGATATGGTTTGCTCCATAAATTCGAATGACTTTTCATGTTCCTTCAATAAGGATGATTTGGCATGCCTTGACTTGTTATAAAGAGAACATGCCTTGGCATGTTTCGTATGTTTTCATGCAGAAAACATGGATTGGTTCCTAGATGATCGGGTGTTTATCGGACCCATATAGTGAAACACCCTAGGTTTCTGGCCTTTAGAAAATTTCCTGGATTTCAGATCTCTGAATAGGATACGACTAGGGAAAACGACTCGTACACTGGGATACGAGTGGTATGGGTTAGTCATATGTTGTCCAGTGTTGGTTGGTGGATTGGATTAGATTTCAGGAATGGATACGACTTGGGTAGTATGAGTCGTATCGGTGGATATGGGTTGTTTGGTTACTTCACTTAATCTTAGGCTTGGAAAATTTAGTTGGATCTGAGTACGAGTGGCTCACCAATAGCCGTAAGATAGGGTACGAGTCATACCAAGGACTCGTATCGAACTTAAACCGGTACCAATGGGGAGTAACGAGAGGCTAGACACCGAACTCGAACTGGTAGTGATGGATAATAGCAAGAGGACACGTGCTGGATTCGAACCAATCATAATGGGTAATAACAAGAGGCGACATATATAATATATAATAAAATTCATAATCAAATGCCAGAATCAAATCAAAACTCAAAGAAACCACAACCATAGATGCCAGACTCAAACTAAAACTTATAAAAAGCACAACCATAATCAGATACTAGACTCAAAGGAACCATAACCATAATCAAATGTCGGACTTGAACCAGAACTCAGAGGAACCACAACCATAATCAGATACCGGACTTGAACTAAAACACAGAGAGAAACCACAACCATATTCAGATGTCAAAATCAAACCAAAACACATGTAACCATACCCAACTATAACATTAAAATCCTTACCATATCATAACAATGTCAATGTGGTACCAAAATTCACAATCAGACAGAAATAAAGTACATACTGAACCTGAACAAAAGCTAAAATACGTCTAATTACTGTACGCATGTCTTACTTTAAAAGGGGCAAATGCAAGGTGAAGCAATTTAATTCCACGTCCTAAAGTGATAGATGCTATATTATATAGAAAGACCAAAATACCAAAATTTACTATAACGGGGTCCTAATCCGGGTAAATATGACATGTTATATATATCAAATAGTACGCAACTATAAGTACTTATCAAAAACAAGTATAATAGTACACAATTTCAGTAAATAAGCTTAAATTAAAGGTAGGGTAAATCTAGCCTACCTCGACGTCAAAGCTAAAAACTTCTCTAACAAGCATCTAAATGATGTCCCACTAGAATCTGGACTAAATTTACTTGTAGATAATTGATTTCATTTTTTGGAATCAAATATTTACTAAAAGAAAAATTTCATCCGCCAAAACTTCTTTAAAGTGTATTATAAGCGTGTGTTTTAGCACATCAGAAAAGAGAAGAAAAGAAAATAGTTGTAACATAAATATTTTCTGAATTAAAACCCCCACATCTTCAAGTGAATATATATGCATATATATATATATATATATATATATATATATTAAGGTTACTGTACTACCTCACTTCCATATGGCAGTAAGGTGTCAAACTATATTTATACTCATCTCTTAATATCTGTACTCGGATATTACATGAGTTCGTTGTAAAATAAATATAATATTTTGGATATACTATAATTAATAGAAAATTATTTCTGATAAGACCTCTATTATATAACACTAATATTTTAACATTTTTAGATTTAATATCCCTGCTTAAAATACTAATAGACTATAAAAAGCTATTATAAATGTAATATCCCGTATGTTCCTTAGTTCACTTCAGAAATCGTAGTGCATGCATAAGAGGCTTAAAGCTTGAAAATTTAACCAAGTGTTGGGGACTTAATCTTATTTTTTGGCCTCTTAAAGTCGAGGAATTTTAAAGTGGCCTTCCCGATCCCGAGATGTAAGTTTTCAAGTTAATTCATATTCAGGGGGTAAGTGGCATGTTTTAGGAAAGTTTTGAATTTTTCAGACGAGGTTTGTGATGTGTGTGGATTTCAATTCCAGCAGCTCGATGTGATTTCACCTTGTCGTAGTGAAATAGAGATGGCATCATTGGCGCGTAGCGATGATGGCCTAATCAGCATCCTAGTTACAAATTTAAATTGCAGAAGGGCAGTCTTGCTTTTCCCATTGCCCCAATCCGCATTAACAAGTGATTTGGCTTTAGTTAAGGCATATTATGCCCAAAATCCACAATTTTACTCTCAAATAAACCCTAAGCTCTTACCTATTTCATCAAATTAAAATCCCATCCTTTCAAGAAAGATCAATAAAACAAGTTCCCAAATTCAAGAATCTCTAAGGAAGCTTAAGGAATTGTGTTTCTTTTCAAGGATTTAAGATTTTAAGGTATGTTAGATGTTCATTCATGGGTCCTTTTCACCCATGGAGTTCAAGAATCCATTTTCAAGTTTAAAGTTATGATTTTTATATTTTTTATGATTTATCTACATGAAGTTATTATGAACTTTGATTTCAAATCATGTTTACCATGTGTTTCCATTGAAATTAGCCTTGACACGTTTGAATGGTTCTTATTCGCTTGTTAAGTCTTAATCCATGATTTTATTATTGAAATTATGTTATTATTACAGGTTTAAACTATTCCCATGCTTAAGCCCATAAATTCCAAGTGTTTGATGAAATGCCTAAATGATTGAGTTTGTACAATGACTATTTTTTATGATTTTCAAAGCTTTAATATGTCCTATTGTTATTGTTATCAAGTCCTGGGGGTTATGAATACCTAAAATTTAGTTGTTTACCTAGTTTTTAGTATCTACAGAATGGTTTCAGTCATACCATGAGCAATATCATTCAGTCAATTAATACGGTCAGTTGTGGGTTCAGTTAAGCTTAGTCCAAGTTTAGTGATCAATGTCAGTTTAGTTGGAAGAAGGATTCTGCACCGAGCAAACCTAGGAATGGGGGAATTTAAGCTAGATTAGGATGTGACCCTTAGTAGAAATCTTCGAGTTACAGACCTACGTAGCTAGCGTAGGTTAAGATATCTTTCTTTCGATTTAGGGTTGACTCGAATAACATGAGTACTCCTGCTAGATTAGGGTGACTCTTTAGTGCTTCAGGACACCAGTTTAGTGGATCCACATAGCCATTGTCAGTACCCATGGCATGGTGTTGACACCCTTCCAATTAGGGTTACAGGTTGGACTACCCTGATTAGCTTAGATTGGAGCATGTCGGTTAGATGATACCTCCTACAGTTTTAATCCAGCATTCAGTATGATTCAGTTAAGGTTTGCATTGACCATAACAAATAGTTATCAATTATTCAGTTATAAGGTGACTACTTTTTAGAATGATTTTATATGCTCGGTCATGTATTCTCAGATTTTACAGCATTCATATCAGTTATTCAGTTACCTCATGCTATTCAATCAATCGGTTATTACTCAAGCACATAACCTATGCATATTAGCCTAACCTCATCTAGCATACTAGTACATTTAAAGTACTTATTGCATACTCGTTTCTTGCAATATGATATCTTATATCATAAGTTCAGGCACTTAGATTCCCGACCGTACTTAGACGTTCCAGCGTATCCATAGTAGCAACAGTAATGAGTCCTCATATATCTAGGACCGTTTTTGTCTATTTTTGTATTTTAGTTTAGTAGTCAGTTAGAGTTAGTTGGGGGCTTGTCCTATCGACTCCTCAGTCAGTTAGAGGCTTTCAGACGGTCAGCTAGATTATCAGTTTTTAGACAGTTGCTTTCAGTTTTATGATTCAGTATTGTTTTTAGTGTTTAAAACCTTATGTCATTTTACCAGTTACATTCTGCACATATTTATTTATTACCAATTTTATTTAGTGCTCACAGTAGGTACTAGCTTATGGGTTAGCTTGTGGTCTCTCGGGACCGTAAGCACCGTTGTCGTGACTAGGGGTATCCTCGGGTTGTGAAAAAACTTGGTATCAGAGACTAATGTTTTAAAGTGTCCTAGGGAGTCTGAAAGCCACATTGAGTAGAGTCTTCTAAATGGGTGTGAAGCGCGTCACACTTATGGATAGTGGGCAAAAAGACATTTTAGGAAAAGTTTCCCTTCTTTCAGTGTTCATATCGTGCGAAAGAGCATGATCTCCAATTAAAATCTCTTTATAATTCATTCTTCTTTTCATTTATAGAGAATTCCTCCTAGAAAGAACAACAAAAGAAGAGGCGAGAATCAGCCTGCACCTCCGCCTATTCAGGAAAATCCCCTAAACAAGCATGTCTCTCATGCCAAATTCAGAGCTGTTTTTATTACCTTAGCTCATTCATTAGCTTCTCAGAACTATCAACATGCTATTTTCCTATCTAGACTTATGGTTTATGCTTAGTAAATTAAGGGCAAGGAGCGTAGGGAGGAAGAGAGAGAGTAAGAGGGCCAGAACATGTAGTTTTATACCAAGGTCATAGGGTGGCAACATTCTCAGTTCTGTTACAAATTCTCAGACCTAGCTCTGATTTCAGATATTACTCCAGTACCTAAGTTTATGAATTACAGTCAAGATAGAGCACCAGGCTCTACGTCACAGGTAGTGGAAAGGGTGGTCGTACTAATCAACTTTGCAGAGAATACGGTAGGAATCATTAGGGTATGTGTACGACTGGTAGTAATGTATATTTTGGGTGTGGTAAGCCAGTCCATAGGTTTTAGGAGTATCAAGTAATGGCTCATAGGGGAAAGGATTTACACCAACAAGGTTATTCCAATCTTTCATCAGCCCTGACAAGTTACCTGACTTAGCAGAGCGCCACTTCCAGTATCACCAGTAGCCTACACCAGGATAAACTTTATGCACTCTAGTCCTGTCAAGATAAGGAAAGCTCTCCTGATATGGTTACGGGTACGTTACAAGTCTTTCATATCCATATGTATATTTTATTAGACCCTGGAGCTTCACTTTCTTGTGTAACCACTTATATAGTTGTTAATTTTAATGTAAGTCCCAAAACTCTAGTAGAGCCCTTCTTAGTGTCTATCCTAGTGGGTAAATCTAAGATAGCCAGACGGGTGCATAGAAATTACCCGATTACAGTATCCTAGAAAATTACTTCAGTTGATTTCAGAAATATAGCCATTCAATTTCAGTTTCCTGATGAACCAATCATTGTATAGAGGGGTAGTATTCCAGTGCTTAGGAGTAAGATGTGTTTTCATATCTTTTCTCAAAATCCATTGATAGTGTATGACCTAGAGTTAGAAGTATGAATTTAAGAGTTTAGCATTAGTATTAGAGTTAGGGTAGTGTTATCCGAATTAGTAGGTTATGCAGCCATAGGGCTAGTTGTATGAAAGGTGAATCAGTAGGCTTGAAACCAGTGTATATAAGAAATTAAGTTTGCTGGTTCGAAGTTGTGTGTTGTTGATGAGATATTTTAGGCTGTGATGAAAGTAGTATGGTTCATAAAAGGTCTAGGAATATCCATATTAAGTGTTAGAATCTAAGTTTAAATGTTTGAAGGTTGAGCAATAGAAAGAAGAGTCGAGAATTCTAAGTTAATCAGTGTTTAGGTTGTTATATGATGATTTTTGAGGCTATATAAAAGCTATGAGTTGTATCTTATAAGAAAATACTAGTAACGGGTTTTAAATTATCAGGCATAGTCATTTAGGGTAAGTTTATCAATTATGCGTATTATTATACCCCATATTCTAGAGTAAAGTGGTGGCAGTTCAATTTAGAGTTGTTGATTAAATGGTTCCTAGACATAGAATGTTGGCTCTAAGATAATGGGGAGATAATAGAATAAGTAATCAAGTCAGGCTTTTAGATTCCAGTAGTGATGCCAGTATGTTGTTGAATAATGGTAAGGGAAGATAATACCCAACCCATTCTTATTTCAGTCTTTGTACTCCAGTCATCATGGTATCTACTCAGGCCTTACATGTTAGCTCTATGATAATAGCTCATATTCGTACACCTTATAGAAAATCATTTACTCTTCTAGTTCCTAGTATGAGGAGTTTCAGTTTATTGAGCAGTATGGATCATGTTCTATGAATTCAGAAACTCCAAACTCATGTCATGTAGGTCATGACTCATGTACTCATGCTTTACAGTATGTTCAGTTCCAGGTACTCATGCTATGCTTCTAATGATTAGTGAAACTCATATTATGTCATGTATCTCCTTAGTTTAGATTTCTTGATAAATCCATGATATTGATATTCTATTCCTCAGGCCTCAATTAAGCATCAAGGTATGTATAGTGTTCATTCACACTTCAGGTCCTTATGTTTTAACCTTTCAGTAACCTCTTATTATGGAATAATAGTAGTGATGAGAATAGCTTAGATGGGAGAGAGTAAATATTTCTTGTTGACAAAAGATTGGTGTATGCTTGTTTTAGCTAAGACTGTAAGTGTGAAGTAAGATTGAGGCCAAGTTTTTTTTATATATCTCATGGTTAGTTGAGATTTTTTATGTGTTATCTTGGGGTAGTGCATAGAAGTTATTAATGATATAGGTTTGGAGGATATGAGGAATATGCTTTTATGGGTGTTTGTTTAGAAGGGGATATATGGTTATGAAGATAGGCTTGAATGTCATGTTTGCATATATGTTGATGAATTCATTACGCGTCAGTGAATGTCTAGTAAGAGGTTGAATGTTGTTGCTGAAGTGATAATAAGAATTATTCATGAGATGAGGGGTTGTGAAAATACAGGGTGTGTCGAATTCATTATTTAGCCTAGTGTTAAAGTGTTATGTGATCACTTTGTAGATTTGAGTAGGCTTGAACATAGTGAGAAAAATATTCAGTTCAGCTCAGACTTTAGTAGATAGAGTTATCAGTGCCCATGTGGAGGTTTGAAGTAGCCTCAAGTAAAATATAGTATTTTAGTGGAATGTATAGTTAAGTATAAGTTTTCAGTACGAGTTAGTCCATAAAGCCAACAACTCAGTCTAGCAGTCAGGTAGACAAATTCCTATGGTTTTCCGTCTTTCGATCTAGTCTTACTATCTGAAGTTTCATAAATGTGGCCATTCCAAGAGATAGTTAGTTTGCATCCAGGTAAATTTGTGAATCCAGTTCCATCTATGAATCATGTTTCAGATTCAAATATTCTATCACGATACAGTTCGTAAGTGTTCTGTGCCTCATCTAAGTCTCTCCTAGTACCTCAGCCAAGTCACTATCACTTGGGGAATGTTGTAATACCCCCGTTTCCCCCATGTCTTAAATCTCTCAACTTTTCTTCACAAAACCAGATCCAGCATGAGGCAATGGTTACTCATAAGTTGACTCTCTCATTTCTATCTCGTCTTTATAACCATTTTCATGTCAATGCATGTATTCACGAAATTAGTTCAGTTCAGGCATCACATTTCAGACTCAGTCATGTAACCATGTTATCAGTTATGCATGTTCAGTATGTAATCTTAGATTCCCCAGTATTCTCAGCTTAATCAGTCTTATTCGAGGACGAATATTCCCACGGGGGAGATATTGAAATACCCCGTACATTCCTTAGTTCAGTTCAGCTCATAGTGCATGCATAAGAGGCTTAAAGCCTGAAAATTTAACCAATTGTTGGATCATTGTCTTATTTTATAGACTCTTAACTTTGAGGATTTTGAAAGTGTCCTTCCCAACCCCGAGACGTAAGATTTTGAGTTAATTCATATTCAGGGGTGTAAGTAGCATGTTTTGGGAAAGTTTCATATTTTTTGGAAGAGGTTTGGGCCGTGTTTGGATTTTAATTCCATAAACTCGACGCGATTGCATCGCGGTGGAGTAGAGATGGCATCATTGGCGTATCGCGGTGATAGCCTAATCGGTATCCCAGTTGTAAATTTAAATTGCAGAAGGGCAATCTTCTCTTTTCCTATCACCCCAATCTGTATTAACACGGTATTTACCTTCTGTTAAGGCATATTATGCCCAAAATCCACAATTTTACTCTCAAATAAAACCTAATCTCTTCCCTAGTTCATAAAATTAAACTCCCTTTCTTTCAAGAAAAATTAAGAAAACAAGTTCCCAAATTCAAGAATTTCTAAGAAAGCTTAAGGAATTGTGTTTCTTTTCAAGGATTTAGCTTATAAGGTATGTTAGATGTTCATTCATGGTTCCTTTTCACCCATGGAGTCCAATAATCCATTTTCAAGTTTAAATTTATGATTTTTTCATGTTGTTATGAATTATCTACCCAAAGTTATTATGAACTTTGATTTCAAATCAGGTTTACCATGTGTTTTCGTTGGAATTAGCCTTGACACGTTTGAATGGTGCTTAGTCTCTTGTTAAATCTTAATCCATGATTTTAATATTGAAATTATGTTATTATTACATATTTAAACAATTCACATGCTTAAGCCCGTGAATTCCAATTGTTTGATGAAATTCCTAAATGATTGAGTTTGAACAAGGAGTACTTATTATGGTTTTTGAAGCTTTAGTATATCCTATTGTTATTGTATCGAGTTCTAGGGGTTTTGAATATACAAAATTTAGATGTTTACCTAGTTCTTAGTATCTACAGAATAATTTTAGTCATACCATGAGCAATATCATTCAGTCAATTAATACGGTCAGTTGTGGGTTCAGTTAAGCTTAGTCCAAGTCTAGTAATCAGTGTCAGTTCAGTTGGGAGAAGGATTCATCACCGAACAAACCCACGGATGGGGCATTCCTGCCAGATTAGGGTGTGCCCGTTAGTAGCAATCCTGAGTTACAGAACTCCGTAGCCAATGTACCATGAGATGTCTTTCTACCAATTTAGGGTTGACTCGAATCTCATGAGTAATCCTGCCATATTAGGGTGACTCTTTCGTCTTCCGGCACACCAGTTTAGTGGATCCACACAGCCATTGTTAGTACCCATGGCACGGTACTGATACCCTTCTAACTGGGGTTACAGATTAGACCCTGATTAGCTTAGATTAGGGTATATGTCGGTTAGATAATACCTCCCACAGTCTCAGTCCAGTATTTAGTTTGATTCAGTTCAGGTTTACACTGACCCTAACATACAGTTATCAGTTATTCAATTATCAAGTTTCAGTATTTGAGTTTACAAATTATTTCAAAATCATGTCATATGCTTGGTTATGCATTCTCAGATTTTACAGCATTCACACATTTATATCAGTTATTCAATTACCTCATGCTATTCATTCATTCAGTTATCACTCATGCATATAACCTATGCATATCTGCCTAACCTCATCTAGCATACCAGTTCATTCAAAGTAATGATCGCATACTCGTTTCTTGCACTATGATGTCTTATATCATAGGTTCAGAAGCTTAAGTTTCCAACCATACTTAGACATTCTAGTGCATCCGCAGCAGTAGTGATGAGTCCTCACATATTAAGGACCATTTATGTCTATTTTATTATTTTAGTTCCGTAGTTAGTTGGAGTTTGTTGGGGGCTTTCCCTATTGACTCCTCAGTCAGTTCGAGGTTTTCAGATTCAGATAGTCAATTATATTACTAGTTTTTATCAGTTTTCGGACAGTTGCTTTCAATTTTATGATTCAGTATTGTTTCCATTGTGTAAAACCTTATGGAATTTTCCCAGTTAAATTCCGTACATGTTCATTTATTTTCAGTTTTATTCAGTTCTCACATCAGGTACTAGCTCATGGGTTAACTTGTGGTCTCTCAGGACCGTAAACACCATTGCGCGACTAGGGGTAGCCTCGGGTCGTGACAATAAAATAATATAAATATATCATAACTTAAAGTATTTTTATACAAGTTAAAAATATTCTAGGAGGGTAACAAAATACATTTCTACCAAATGCCAATTTAAATTAAATATTCCACAATATATTTGGTATTACTAAAACTCTCAATCGCACCTCCTGGGAACCGAACTATTAGTCCCAGCAAGTCATAAATAACTTGTGATAGTTATAGAAAGTCTCTGGATACCGAAAATGTATGAAAATACAGGCAAATGACCTTGAGGGTTAATACAACAATCACTACTAAAAGGACTTTCGTCAGCTAAAGTAAAACATAAGGACATATCTGAGGGCTCAAATAGGTAGGGATATTGGGTGCACATATCACACCTGGGAGGGAAGCTACGTAGGTCAATCGAAACCATATCAAGAAACTCACAAACCACAGGGATGGAGTCCAGTGATGAACTCTAAGAACTAACATCCCGAATATAATCAAGAAGTGACTCACAACCCCATGGCATTAGTCTCCTAGCTTTATTGGAAGAACTAATTTGCGTCGGTGCGCGGCTAACAGAACCCTGCCACACCACTGGGGGTATGATAGGCTAGGTTAAAGTAATGGTCCTAACAAGAAAATAAAAGATCACATGATAGAGAGATAACTAATCCATGCCTAGAGTCACATCAAAATCTACCATATCTAGGACAATGAGATCAACCTGAGTATGAAACTTCTGTACAATTACCAAAAAAAATCTATATACCCGATCCACTACTCAAAATATCACCCAGAGGGATAGTTATATGCAATGACAAAGACAAATACTTCGAACATAAACCCAACCGCGATGAAAAATAAGAAGAAACATATCAACATATGGAACAAGGATTAATCAGCGTAGAACCTGGTTGATGGCAAAAGAACTGTACCTGTGATCTCAATACCCAAAGCCTCAGACTTAGATCTACCTAGTACAATAGAAAAATGACCCTATCCACTACTTGAATTAGTGCCTATCCGGCCACCTATCCTACCTCCATATAGACCACCTCTAAGACACTAGGGACCATCCCCACGACCCTACGCACAAACCTTACCTAACGGCAGCACTGATTTGATCGGTTATGTAGTCAAAATTGAAGGCTCAATCATCCAACACTAAGGACACTCATGAGTGAAGTGATCAAAAAACCCACAGTCAAAACATTCCTCGAGTATCTTACTCTGTCTAGAAGTTCCGGTGGATCCAAAATAAATACCCGGACTCAACGATCCTGAATGAACCCCTCTCTGCGGCTGGCTACTGCTCTGACCACTAAAACCACTATAACCGGGATGACTCTTGACCTCTGGGTCGACCTTGACCCTTAATCAAAACTCTAAAAGTGAACCCAGGTTCTCGATCCCTCAGTTTTTGAACCTCACATCCTAGCCATCTGCATAAAGTGTATACCAATAAAAATTGTAACCAACTCAGACCCAATGCACGAAAATAGAATAAGAAAATTAGATTGTTTCATAAATATGCTCTGTAGCCTCCTGAAGATAGGATATAGATGTCTTCATACCTATTCGAGGGACGCTACTAAATATTGGATTTAGTACCAACAGTATCATGAAACCTAGGCTCTGATACCAAGCTGTCATAACTGAATTTTGTCAAGTCGTGATGGCGCTTACCTTATCCCCCAGTAGGCAAGCCAGCTAATATGCAGAAATCAGAAAAGATCATGTAAAATGATAGAAGTAGCAATAAAAAATGACAAATAGAAAGGAAACATATGCTATTAATATGAGAGAAAAGGTCAGCACTAGAGCAACTATAAAAGATACCAAGAATATTAGACAAAATTCAAAATATATATAAAATATAAACAAATAGTCTTGAGTATAAAAGACTAAACTAGAGTTGATAGAAGAGGATTAGTCTCGAATGAGAGTAAGCTCATCCTACTCTGAATCAGTACTGAAAGGTAGAAATCACATCAATTCCAGCTTATACTACTCGAATCTGTATTAGGTAAAAGATGTAGAAGTGTAGTATAAGTACCAAAGCATCAGTTACTCAGTAGGCATCGTAGGCCGGCTAAGCTCAATACAGAAAAGGTATAACTACAATGTAAGGTCATAATTGGAGTCATCAGTAAATAAGGATAGAATGGTAAGTAACTACCAAGCTATGCAAATACTGCAAGGGAATAAATATAAGAGATACAAAATATAAGTAATGTAGTAACAACAGACAAATCAAACATAACCTAAATGGGCCTCCAAAAGCCCGCTAGGCACATTGAAAAGACACTTAATCCAATCATACCCCCATAAGCCGATAGGACACACAAGAAGTAATGAAAATAAACATAAATAATCCATAACTGAACCGATCCCAAGAAATTGTAGTAGTCACTAGATGTAAACCGAACTTAAACCGGCACCAATGGGTAGTAACGAGAGGCTAGACACCAAACTCAAACCGATAGTGATAGATAATAACTAGAGGACAGGTGCCGGATTTGAACAAGATATAATGGGTAGTAATGAGAGGCCATATATATAATATACAACAAAACTCATAATCAGATGCTAAACTCAAACCAAAACTCAAAAAAGCCACAACCAAAGATAGCGGACTCGAACCAGAACTCATAAGAACCACAATCATAATCAGATGCCAGACGTAAACTAGAACTCAAAGGAACCACAACCATAATCATATGCCTAACTCAAACCAAAACTCAAAGGAACCATAACCATAGTGAGATGCCAAACTCAAACTGAAACACAGTGAGGTGTCAACACTATATTTATACTCATCTCTTAATATGTGTACTCGAATATTGAATGAGTTTGTAGTAAAATAAATATAATATTTTGAATATACAATAATTAATAGAAAATTATTTCTAATAAAACCTCTACTATATAATACTAATATTTTAACATTTTTGGATTTACTATCTCCGCTTAAAATATTAATAGACTATAAAAAGCTATTATAAAATAATATAAATATATCATAACTTAAAGTATTTCTATACAAGTTACAAATATTCTATAAGGGTGACAAATTACATTTTTACCAAATGCCAATTTAAATTAAATATTTCACAATATATTTGGTAATACTAAATTTCTCAAACGCACCACCTGGGAACCGAACTATTTGTCCCAGTAAGTCATAAATAACTTGTGACAGTTATAGAAAATCTTTGGATACTAAAAATGTATGAAAATACAGACAAATGACCGTGAGGGTTATTACACTAGGTGGAGCTACTATGTTAAGAAAAGTTTGATTCTTTTTGTTTCTTACAATGGGTTTCCCAGTAAGCTTAGAAGTTTGGCAAGAGTTGTTCATATACATGTTCAGAATGTAAACCAAGGTGGAGATTAAAAGATTTGGTTTGGTTTATTTTTTAGGGTCAAGCCCATGTGAAAGAGAATTTCATTTGCCAATTTACTTGGCGAGGAAATAAAATTGAGCAAGAAAAAATTTATGAAGGACAAATTTTTTATTTATTTTTTCTTTTCTTATTTTGTGCTTGGAGACTATTTTTTGCCATATAAAGGATGACCATCCTTCATTGTTGAAACTATCCAAAAATTCATTGTTAAATACATTGTGTTAGAGTACGTGCCCTACTAATTATCTTATTTTCACCTAACTATTTCCTATCGATGGAATAAGTTGACTAACATGTTTTGAACTAGCTAAAAAAGTAAGAAAATAAGACAGTAAATTTTTACGTTGAAAACACCAGCTCAAAAAGGTGTAAAATACCACGATCTGTACCTCTACAAGATTTAACCCCAACTTCACTACACAACAATGAGCCTCAACAACAACTGATTACAAAACTCTTGTAACCTAGGAATTATAAACTCTAATTCTTGTAACTCGGCAAATAGGAATTATAAACTCTAATTTCTAACTACACACACACCACCCAAGGTATGTGTTTCCAAAGTCTATGAGTTTTCCCCAACTCGAAGACTAGCCCCTAGTTTAGTTTACAACATACTGAAACTAATATTACATCAATTGTTCAACACAATGAACAACTCCTAAAAATCAATGCTAAAACTCTTAGCCAGATTCTATACTAGGACCAGGTTCTATAATGTTTTTCTTCAGTGATTGAGTAGCACTTCTCAAAGTCAATCTGTCGATTATCTCTTTTAGCTTTGTAAGTGCGGGAATGATTATGTGAATCACTTTCTCTATTTAATAGCAACTCTTTAAAGAGTCCTTCATGTCATTAATCATTTATCTTCAGTTGGACTCTTTAACTCATCATAGTTTGTTGTTAAGTCAAAGTCCTTCAACTCAAACTCCATCTCTAAGTGAAACTCTTTATTTCACTTATCTTCATGTGTTGTGCTCTAACACCACTTCTCCAAGTTTTAGAATCTTTCTCCTTCTACACATAGAAATCTTCAGGATATGCTCAGAAGTGAAACTCTTTCTTCCCATAGGACTCCTTTTCTAACCAAACTTGTTTTCTATTATCATCAAGTGTTGGAATAAATATTCAAATTCTTGTACTTCTTACGTGATTAGTAACTTTAGTATATCAGAATTAAGCTGGCTCATTCATTTTTGACTTTAAGTAATCTTGTCTGCATCTATCAGTGAAACCTAGAACCTATTTTCCTATGTTTGGACCAACTCAAGTAACATGTTTCATACATGTGTTAGTTTTTCATTCATCAAAAATACATCGTACCCAAAAAATTCCCTATTTTTTGATGATGAAAAGCCTTTTGTATTTGTGCATCCAACCATCTTCACCTATAGGAACTAAAGTATAAAACACTAGAATGAAATAGGTTAGTCAATGGGTTATAAACACGGGTTATAAATATTGCACAACCCTCTTATCTTTCCCCTTTTGGCATCATCAAAAAACCATTTCAATGTAATAATATACTAGACAAAGTGATTTTTTATGCTATTCGTAGCCACTGGGGCTATCACCAAAATAATTAGATAAAGACTTTAGCCAACCTAGTAATGTATTAAAGAAAGCAAGAACATGAGTAAATTAAGCATAGATAACCATTCCATTAAGATGACAGAGCATGTTCCACATTAAACCTAAGATAGTATTGAACAAATCAAAATAATTGAGCATTAGTCAAAAAATATTTGATATAAAAGTAGGACATGGCTAAGAATATAAATAATGAGGAGTAATATTTTTAGCCCTTTCTCAATCAAAGTCAAGCTTCAAAGTCATGATCCTAGCCGGATGGACCTCTTATTCCACTTCATGAATGTTTTGTTTAGCTTCTAGTTTGAAATTTTTCTCAGCTAAAGTGTTTTTTTTTAAATGAATGTTAGCCCTCCTTATTATAACAGGTAGAGCATCATGATTCATCATTCAATAACAATCTTTGTTGTTTGAAAAGTCAAACCTAAACTAGGACTGAGAAGTCCTAAAAAACTTTAAGCCAATTAGAAACTAAAAGAGATAGCATGTCCCTTTCAATCTTCAGATACATATGCTGCATGAGATTTATGATCAAGTTTGGAAAATTCATGGTACAAAAACTTATATTTTGGTTGAGAGAGAAGAAAAAGTTTCTAGTGTAGGATTAACACATTTATGCACAATCATTTGAAGAGAATCAAAGAAAGTTTGGTCAACCAATTCATCAGCTTTATAGGATAAGGATAGGATGAATTATGAGGAATTGAATAGGTGTGCTCATCTGTTTCAACTTAGAAAGCTATGCTTATGTCAGTATAGAACATACCCTATAATAAGAACTTTGTTGTCATAATTTCTTATTTGTACCTATTTTTCTACATAATCTAATGCAAAATTAGGCCAGAAGAGTGAAAAATCTAGAATTGAGACACACAATATGCATGACTAAATCAAATAACTTTTAACTAATAATATTAAAGAGAAAATAGTTATTCTAGCCAATTATTGAGAGGAGTTCATTCAATTTTAATCATCCCCAAGTCTAACTTATTCTTTTTAAAATACTATCTACTTAGTGTCAGTGGTGCTTTTTCAGTTAATTAAGTAATACACATAATCAATATCTTTATAGCCCATAAGAGTGAAATTGCTTTCCTTTGGATACGATAGTTTCAACTCATTGATTCCCCTAAGATATCTCAAGATTCTTTTGACAACAACAATTCTTATGAACTACCAACAAAATTATATGTAGTTTGTGTAGGTGTTACAGATGAATCAATTTATTGATTTATTATCCCCTCTGTTGATATACTCTAAGTCTCCATAATAGTTGGACCAAGTGGTACAATATGCTCCTCTTATATTTGGTCTACAAAGAGTCATACGGACCAGGTCCAAGCACTTGGTCTTACTTGTATGATTCTTTGTTTTTAAAAAGGATCTCCCTTGCTCCCCCTTACATAAGAACGAAAAATATAGCCATCTTTAAAAGATATACCCTCCCATTAAATATGGTGAGTAAAAGAAATTTTATATGTCTCAATTCTTATGCCATAAGCAAGAATTATCCATGTACTAATATTGCTTGCCTCTTTTCACTTTCACCTACAAAATAGATTAGGGGTTAGATTTAGCAACCCATACAAGATTGGGTCCTTTATTATGAGTAAAAATATGAATAAGATTTCTTCTAGCCCCTTGAGGCAATAGGTTGTGTAACCTTTTCCTCTGACTAGTTTGAGTTTTCCTTTTATTGGTTTGGGCTGTCATAGAGTTAGATCTTTTTGCTAGATTTATACTCCTTGATATGCTTTTATCAACAACTGGAGATTCAATATTTGGATATCCATGATTACCATATATGTAGCATAAATCTTGAGTAACATTAAAGCTTTTGTAAAAGTCCTGTCCAACCTTTTCACTGTAAATATTTTCATGCAGTTGATGAATAATTCTAGAGGAATTTGTCCACCTGTTTACCCTTTCAAGATCAGGTTTCATTTTAGAGACTTCTTGACTTAATCTGTTCACCTTTTCCTTTTCATCACTACATTTTTGTTTGAACTTAATCCATTCAAGTTCAAGATTTTCTTGTTCTCCACTTTTGACCTTTTTCCCCTTTTTAGAAAGAGTCAATTTTAAGATTTCAAATTTTAGAGTCAGATTTGAAGAATCAAGTTGACCAACTATTCCTTAAGAGTGCGGTTCTCCTTTTCAATAGTGTTCTTGCAAGTTTCTAGATAAATAGAGTCAAATTTAAGACTTCTAAGACTATTTTACAACTCATCCTTATCAAAAGTTAATTCTTGGAAATCATCAATTAGAGAACTCATCAGAGAAACAAGCTTTTCTTTAGAAAATAAATGTAATTTCCTTTTAAGTTCAAGAATACTTACCTCAAAGGTGTCATCTTGTTCTTCTATGTATGAATCTCTAATTGCCATGAGAACAGTTTTTTCTACCTCTTCCTCATCTAATTCTTATGAGTTTTATTCCCAAGTAGCCACAATAGCATATTCTTCCTTCTCCTTCTTCTTAGCCTTTTCTTTTAATTCTTTCTCATCTCTTTCTTTTCTCCATTCAATTTCCCAAACTGGACAATCTCAAATTTGATGATCAATTTTACTACACTTGTAACACCCAGTGGGATTGTCATTGGAATGTTTTTGCTACTTATTCCAGTCTTCTTTTTGAAGAATTTTCTAAAATTCATTGTTATAACTGCTACCTAATCTTCAGTTAGTTTATCTTCTTCATCAATGTCTGAACCCTTTAAGGCCAAGGTTTTGCCAGGAGCTGCCATTTCCTTCTTAACTTCGTCAATCTGCATCTCATAAGTCTTTAGATTTCCCACTAATTTATCTAAGGTCATCCTCTCTAGATCCTTTGCCTCCTTTATCGCAGTAACCTTGGCATCCCATTTATAGTTAGGCAAGACCCTTAACACTTTCTCAACTTGTTCCTCAGTAGTGATGACTTTTCCCAAAGAAGTTAATTTATTAGTTAAAGTAGTGGGTTTTGACATCACCCGATGAAGAGATTTGTTATACATCATCTAAAAAGCCTCATACTCCATAAAAAGGTGAGAAATTCTGAAATTTCTACCTTGAGTCGTGCCTTCTTGAGCATTAACCAAGGCATCCAAATTTTCTTGATAGTGGTGCTAGTAGACACTCTGTTGTACTCAGCAGGACCTAGTCCATACACTAAGATATTCTTAGCCTTTTGCATTTTCCGTTAGTGCAACCAAGTCATTAGCAGTAAATTTACTTCTTACTTTCTTGACTTGTTCTCCATAAACTAGCTTCATTGGGATAGTTGGACCATCAATAATTTTATCCCAGAACTAGTAGTCTTCTCCTTGAATTAACATTTCCATCCTAGCTTTCCACCAAATAAAATGGGATCCATTAAAGAGTGGAGGTATAGTAGTAGATTGACCTTCACTGTTACCAATAGGTGGTGCAAAATTCATCATCGTGATCTCTTATCTTAGGTGCTAACCATTGTAAGTCAACCTCTCTTTGATACCACTTGTTATAGTATGTGCACTACTGATTATCTTATTTTCACCTAACTGTTGCCTATCGATGGAACAGTTTGACTAATGTGTTCTGAGCTAGCTAAAACAGTAAAAAAATAACATAGTGAATTTTTACATGGAGAACACCCAACTCAAAAAGATGTAAAAAACCAAGACCTATACCTCTGCAGGATTTAACCCCAAATTTACTACACAACAATGAGCCTTAAAAAAAAACTATTTACAAAACTCGTGTAACCTAGGAATTATAAACTCTAATTCCTATAACTCAGTAACTAGGAATTATAAACTCTAATTCCTAACTAAACACATACCACCCAAGGTATGTGTTCCCAAAGTCTCTGAGTTTTCCCCAACTCAAAGATTAGCCCCTAGTTCAGTTTATAACACAATGAAACTAATATTACATCAATAGTTCAACATAATGAACAACTCCTAAAAATTAATGCTAAAACTCTTAGCCATATTCTATACTAGGACCAGGTTCTTCAATATGTCTCTTCAGTGATTGAGTAGCAGTTTGTAAAGTCAATCTGTTAATAACCTTTTTATCTCTGTCAGTGCATCAATGATTATGTGAATTACTTTCTATTTTTAACAGCAACTCTTCAAAAAGTCCTTCTTGTCATCAATCTTCTATCTTCAGTTGGACTCTTCAACTCATCATAGTTTGTTGTTAAGCCAAAGTCCTTATTTAAGTCAAACTCCTTATCTAAGTAAAACTATTTCTTTCTCTTATCTTTGTGTGTTGTGCTCAAACATCACTTTTTCAAGTTTCAGAATCTTTCTCCTTCTAAACATTGGACTCTTCTGGATATACTCAGAAGTAAAACTCCTTCTTTCCATAGGACTCCTTTTCTAACTCAACTTGCTTTCCCTTATCATCAAGTGTTTGAATCAATATTCAACTTCTTATATTTATCACGTGATTATTAAAATGAGTATATCATAATTAGGCTTACACATTCATTCTTGACTTTAAGCAATCTTGTCTGCATCTATCAGTGAAACCTGAAACCTATTTTCCTATGCTTGAACCAGCTCAAGTAATATGTTTCATTTATGTGTCAGTTTTTCAATCATCAAAACTACATAGTATCCAATAAATTGTAAGACTAGAGAGTTGAGAGAGTAATTCTCTTAGGAGTATTTAGGATCTGTCCCTTTTCTTTGTTAATAATATAAATGTAGTTATCCTCTGGTGGATGTAGGATCATTTTGATCCAAACCATGTTAAATCTTGTGTTTTTTTGTTCTTTATTTCATGTCTTTGCTAACAGTTCCTTTTCCAAAATAGTAGAATCCTAAACTATTGAATAATTAGAAAATCTGAAGCCGTCAATATCCCAAGAGTGATAGAGAATCTCTAGAATTTTTTCCTTCATACCTTCCTTGAGTTCTCTGAGCCTATAGATGGCAGAAGTTTAAGAATTTAAGAGTGAACCAATCACAATTATTAATTTATGGATAAAGAAATCTCACAAACTAATTTTATTTACTCCACAAAACATTTATTATGTTACACTCAAGAAAATTAATTTCTAGGCCTCTGTAAACTGACAAAAGTTTCACACTCAAGAACTTATTACAAATCTCTTAGGCATAGAATCAGTTGCATTGCCCTAATTCTTATCATATACTTTGTAAAGAACACTTCAGTACTTAATTAACCTTGCCTTAAAAAAGTATTAAAACCTCAAACTATAGAAAACACTCCCAGGAACTTAGATTTTAGTAGAACATGTGTGGTAGAACAAAATAAAAATTTAGCTAAAGCTTCTACATACAATCATTAGATAAAATATGGAATCCATTAAAGTGATAACAACATATCTTATAAATTAGGTTCCTAATTGAAAAGAAAAGTGCTTAATAGGAGAAAAGTCATATACTTACAAATGTAGGGAAGAGGTACTTGATCTCTAAATGCATTAATCTAGCACAAGATAGTGGTTCCTTATCTGATAATAACTTATTTGTCCACTCTACATCAGCAAAATAGATGAATTTGTAGAGTCAATATTTGATCTAAGATACATATGTTCATTTGGTCAAAAAGATCAATTTCCTTTTCCCATTCTTGTTTATCTAGGGGATTCCTCGTCTTTAAACCGTGATATAATCCAAAATATAAAATATAAAGTAAACAAGAAAACTAGAAGAAATGATAGAATTGAAAATGCAAAAAGCAAACGATGGAGATACATATAGATAATAGACATAATAAGATAATGAAAAGGACAACCAAAGGATGTATCAAATTTAATGGTATCCATTTAGATTGCCTACTGTCACCTAATTCTTACAATGACCGAAAGGGAATCGTAATGTCCTTATAACTACTATTTCTAAATAAGAATCAACATAAGCTTTTACAATATCTCATGCTTTCTCAAGAGTATTCAATATCAAATGTCATCAAAATCTACCTAAGAAAAATGGAAGATGTGCTATTTATAGTCCAGGCCTAGGCTTATTACAAATGGGCACAAAAGTGACCTAACAAGGGGGATGCCTCTTCATTGATTGGGTGTGCTAATTTGGTGATGCACCCTTGTGATTAGCAATGCCCCTTTTATAGCCAAAATGGATAGAAGGTACTTCGGTTCTTTCTTTTCTTAGTTGGTGTTTCCATGCTCCAAGGCACCTTTCAAACATGATGTTTCTCCTTTAGGTGTTCCTTCCAATAATGAATGAGCCAATCTTTACTCCAAGAATACATCAAAACTTTAAGGTTGTAAATCAATCCTTTTGACAATATATCCTCCAACTACTTCGCTTGTCTTTGAATGTAAGACTTTGAGAAGGATTATATGGAATCAATGGCTCCTAGGATTATATTATTTTGGGAGCTCAAAAGGGGCCTCCAAACACACCCTTGTACCCTTAAGATGATCATTGATTGAATCCCTTTGTGTCTATTAAATTATAGGTCTTATAAGTTTGACACAACTTGTATCATCCTCACCTTCTTGAAATGGCTTCAACCTTGAATTCAAGTTTTGCAAAATCATAGGGCAACAACCAAATCCTCATGGCATTAGAGTTAGTGTTAGCAATAACAATACTATCACAATGCCAAGGATGCACACAGTTAACATATAACAAGAAATAAAACAATCAATCAAGGGTTTGTAACCCCCAAAGTAAACACTACTTGGCTACTCAAGGGACTTTGACAAAAGGATAAACCATAAGAACTATGGTAAAGCCAACTACACATATGAACTCATATTGTATAATGACCCATCTGGTCATTTTTTATGTTTCCATATATTTTCACCATTAGGACTTATCCATAGCTTCTCAAGTCATTTATTACTTACTGGGATCGACGGCTCGGTTACCAAGTAGTTCATTTGATTTTTAGAGTCAATTCCTTGTTTTGAAGTCTTCATTCATTTCAAATAGCCATTGAGCAAAAACTTTAGTAAAATTACCAAGGATGTAAATTTCGACTATGTCAGAAGGTCCAAAATATCAATTTTAGTCTAGGTAAATCTTTGGTTTGGGTTCCAATGTATCCGAGCTCAATTTGGCCTATTGGTCAGAAAGTTGGAAAATCAAAATATAAGTGTAGGACCCACATTTGGTCGAAATGACCTCAGATTGAATATACAACTTTTCCATTGTGTTTGGAATGTTGATTTTAGGCTAGGGAGACCCTTGATTCAGGTTTCAAGGCTTCCAAACTTATTTTGGGCTATTGGGTGGATTTTATGAAAAATAAAACAATAGGTGTGGACCTCACTCTTTGAAGAAATAATCTTGGATGAAAGTTTTGATGATTCCAGCAGATTTGAAATGTGGTTTACACTCAAATTTCACTATTAGGTCATGTTATTTCATTTTTGAATGAGTTTCGAGGGTAAAAAAATAAGTTTTTGACTTTGCTGTCATGGGGATACCGTATATCTTTGCCGAGGGGGTCTATAAATAGATCCCAAGGTCACGAATTTGGGTATTTTCCTTCATCTTTGAGAGCCTACAACCCTAAATGGGTATGATAACTCAAAATTGAGTCTTGGGTTGTCTAGGGAGCTTGATAAACATTTTTCATCATGATTATCATCTAGATTAAGGTAAGATTTTATCACTTTATTGGTGAGTTTCATAGTTCTTGACCCAGAACCCCTATTTAGCTTAGGTTTTGATTTAGCCCCAAATATGATTTTTTTACACCCATTAATTGAGGGTTATGATTCCTTGTGATGTATGATCATTGGGTTGACCTCAGAAATGCTATTTTCGTATGTGGGACCCATTTGAGATTTTTGGTGTCGTTTTTGGACCTGAAGCACAATAGTTCAATATGAGTATTGTTAGACTCATATTCATTAGTAGATTATATTTTTTATAGCATGATGGTAATTTGGGGATTGTGAAGTGAAGACGAGCATGTGTTGCATGATGTGAAGTTTTGCGGTTCGACCTTGAAGTATGCTTCTACCTATTCTTCTTCGAAGATGATGTGTCTTATGTATGCCATATGAATATTAATTTTAGGCTTGATTAAGAATAATTAACTTAGTATTGATAATTGATGTTTGGGGAATTGGATGAGGGTTTTGGACCCGTAAGGTAGTATGTTTATGACCCTTTTAGAATCCTATTGCCTTCTCCCTAGATTAAATTAGTTTGTAGTATGAAAATGTTATGATGCTAGATTTGGGATGTTGTCCAAATGTTGGAATCATGGTTAGTGTGATTGACCTTAGTTGGGCTGGTCTAGTGATCTTGAAATCGTATCTTGGTGTAGAATTGACATAATTGCCCATGTTTATAGACAAATTTCCTATTTTAGGATTGGTTATGACTTACTTGATATCTAGAAGTTGAACTATATACCTTATCTTAGTTTTGGATGTAGTTTGCCTAAATATGGAGATTGAGAATTAGAAGTGGAACCATTTGACCCACTTAGTCCAATACTTGTGTTAGTCTTTGTGGGCTTAGTTTTAAATAGTAGGCCTAGTTTAGACTAATGAGTCTTATTTATGAGATTTGCTGGGTGAATTGATAAATTGTAATGATTTTTGCTGGATTATGATTAATGGATTATATAGATGTTAATTTACCTTATATGTGATGTTAATCCTTTAGAGATTATTTTCGTTTAATTATGATATTTGTCCCATAGAAATGCATTTTCTCTTAGTTATGATATTTGACCCATAGAGATGTATTTTCCTCTTAGTTATGATATTTGTCTCATAGAGATGCATTTCCCTCCTAATTATGATATTTGACCCATAGAGATGCATTTTCCTCTTAGTTATGATATTTGGCCCATAGAGATACATTTCCCTCTTAGTTATGATATTGACTCCATAGAGATGCATTTTTCTCTTAGTTATGATATTTGGCCCATAGAGATGTATTTTTCTCGTAGTTATGATATTTGACCCATAGAGATGCATTTTCCTATTAATAATGATATTTGGTCAATAGAGATGATTTTTGTCTTAGTTATGATTATTGGGCTTATAGAGATGATTTTCCTCTTGGTCATAATGTATGGCCTATAGATATGAGATGTCTAATAGAGGTGATATGCTTATTGATATTATGTCTCCTAGATGTGAGAAACCTCCTATATGTGACATGATTATAGATATGCTACAATTTATAAATATGATTGTCGATATGAGTTTTGGATATGTATATGGGCCTAAGTCCGTGGTTATGATGTCATTATTATTCCAGATATATTATTCATCCGAGGGTCATGTTATGATATTGGTTGGATATTCGGGAAGTATTTATCCTTGTAAAGGATACGGTTGTAGAATATGGACACATATATGTTTATGTTGCCTATGATTTCATTGACTGAATACTGTGATGACATTCATAGATTTAGTACACTCAAGATTATTATCAGTATTGATGTGATCCAAGCTTAAATATGACCTTATCACTATTTTTCTAAGTAAGGGTTAAAATTCACTTTTCACCTTAACAATGGATTTCTTTACTATAATAATTACCTAACTAAATGGAATATTTATACGTATAAAAGAGGTTAAAAATATTGTTTTAAAGATTTTATTGAAATAGATTCCATTCCATAACTTAAAACTGTTATTTTGTTATTTACTTCGGTCATGAGACATTCCAATGCTTTCTACACTTTTATAATGATTTAGTCTCGAAGATCACCCCGAGCAACATACTTATGAATTTACACTCTCTTAGCCATAGTTTGTATTTGTGTATCTATTATATATCCATATTATGTATTGATGATTATGATGATATATATACCTGATTCAAGTTTGGAGGATACTGTTGTGATGATATATATATCGGTCTAATTTTGGGGGATACTATTGTGATGATATATATACCTGATTCAAGTTTAGACGATACTATTGTGATTATATATATATTCTCGATTTGAGTCCAGAGTATATTTGTGATGATATTTTGACACCTGACAAAATCGGAGGTTGATTAAGATAATGATGACGGTTACGATGATGAGATTATGATGTTGATTGTGTACCTTGCATTTATTTTTACATGCATATCGCCTATCACCAGTATACACCTATGTCTATCAGCTAGTATGGGACATTGCATAGATATGGATGATAAATATTCCTTACATTTTTGTATGTTGATTGAACCTTCTAAGCCTGGGGTGGTGGGGTATGAATAGGCTCACCTAGGTGTTTGGTTGTCCTGAATAACCGATTACTCGTGCTATTATTCATATTGTTATTTTCATTGTTATGATTATTATTATGGCTAGCTTATGACAAATTAATCATTGATTTAGTATCAAGATTTTAGGTATGTTCCTATCCTCTTTTATCTTACAATTGCATTATTATACATGATAAATTCATGTATAGTCATGTGTGCTAAAAACCCTGATTATAAGAGCATTAAATCCTGATCAGATTATAATGAGGTCTTAAAATATAGACATGATAATTTAGGTTATGCTTTGAGTTAACCTCATAACTATATGGATATATATTTCAAGCTTTACATAGATATGGTACTATCGTATATCCCTCCTTCATTTGTTCATATTGTATATTTATTCTTTGGCTTTGTATATTGTTATCTACCTTTCTTTCACTCTTTATTCACATTCTAGCTCGGGATTTATGGTATAGTATTGAGATTTATGAATTTGGACATGAATAGGATAGTTCATCCTTGATACTTCCTTAGCCTTATTATGTTAGTCTCTTGGATATGAACAGAATAGGCTATCCTTATTGTCTCATTAACCTGTTATATGATATACTGTTATATGATATATAGACTCTTGGGTGTAATTTTCATTTTGTTTATATGTTGGATATAGCTGCTTTATCTTTGAAGCCCAGTTGGCAGTTGCCTACTGAGTACCATTTGTTTGATACTCACACTACACTTTTGCATCCTGCAAATCATAGTACGGGTTATTGCCATTGATTTGTGTCTCGTGCGGAGTAGCCATGATTTGGAAACTGAGAGTGAGCATCCGATGTTCAGAGTATTACTTAATTTCCTCTTATATATTACACTATTCTCTATATTGTATTTGGAGATAAGTTGTATCAGTGTTATTCTATTGATGTTTCACTCTTTTACAATTATTATATTAGAAGCTCGTGTACTGATACCGCCAGGTTTTGGGATTCACTTATGTAATTGATATTTATTTCATTTATTCTGCATTCTTTTCTTTATATTATTGAGTAGTCTGTTACTATCTGTTCTGGACTACGAGTTAGGCTTGCCTACTAGTGGGTTATAGTAAGCGCCATCATGACCCTAGAAATTAGGTCGCGACACATTGGTTCGATATTTCCAAAAGATTAAGACCCCTTTTAAGTCAAGACTCACATAATAGTTCCCATATCTAAGTGCAAGGTATCCCAAGTTAAGGATCCTCCTAATGCACTAGCTGTCTTCAAGAATAGTATTATTCCCAAATCATCACTGGGATCCAATACAAAGATATCCCTTACACACATTGGTATGTATATCACCTTTTATCTCACCATGAAATCAAGTAATAACACCAAGAAATTACCATTTAAATGAAGAAAGTATTACTATAATGCTCATCAAACAAAGATCGATCGCTTTACAAAGCCCAAGAACAAGCCTGAGACATGAATACATACCTTTATTAAAGGGAATATTTGAAGTGACTTCATTCCAAGTTGAAGTTTCATGAGCTCTCATCCATTGATAATTCTTCTCAAGACTCCTTCCATGGTACAACTTCACAAATAAGTCAACTAAACAATTAAGTACATCAAGAGACACAAAGTTCTACCTCTAAGCTCATGGGACCTACACCAAGATTCAAGTAGCATTTGCCCATACTTTAGTTTAGAATCTTTCGGATCGTGCACATCAAGAGAATGCTCTTACCTTCTCATTGTTCCCCTTCTTTAATGAGCATTCTTCTTTGTTGGAAAACTCTCCTATACACAACTTGGGTCTATCAAGTGGATTATAAATCCTTGAGAGAGACTTTCCATCATAGGTAATGGTGACAACAGGCTTAATCAATTTTGGCTTGTCATTTTTACCAAGCACCGCGTAGGATGTTTATATGAGTTAAAAATTACCAAGATGGAAACAATACAAAAACAAAGGAAAACACTATAATAAAGGCAACAAGATAGACAATAAAAAGGGATAGAAGGATATATAACTTGACATAATTCAATAAACAGAGGACAACCAAAGGGTATATTAAATCCAATGACCTTCCTATCAAGTATCAACAAACACCAACCTCTTACGAGGACCTTACAGGAAGGTATTCTTGAGAAACCCAAGTTTCACAAAAATCAATAAAGCTCCCAACAAGCTTCAATAGAACACTCACAATTTCACATATGCATCCACAAATCATGTTCCTAAAAATGAAGAGGGTCCTAGATATTTATTGGCCAAGGCCATCATTAAAATTAGGCCCAAAAGTAACTCTAAATGCTAAGTGGTCCCAAAAATGACCCAAAAGAAAAATACCATGCTAAATAGGCCCTATATTGGCACTTATGCTATCCCATGGCCCAAGCTATTATCCAAATGCGATGTTGCTCATTATTCCCTTGGAAGATATCATCAAATCTAGCTACTCCCACGGTCCAAACTATTCTCCAATCATGTATTTTCTTCTCTAAAATGATCAAGTTATGGATCCTTAGGTGTGGTCCTTGAAGCATAGATCCCAAATGAGTGGACAAAAGAGTAAAGCCAATTTGTATTGTATAAGATGTATGAAACCACCACTCTGTAAATAGTTACCATGGTTAAATAGAAGAAGTATCCATGGACATGGGTTAGTGCAATACAAATTTTCCCTAAGGGTGTCACTATAAAAAAAGACACACTCTCCATAGAACCCTAGCCAATATCATTATCAATAGAGAGTAGAGAAAGGTTTCATGCAAATTAACTTCAACTAAGGTGTCCTCATACATATACACACTATTGGATTCAAGATCATCACTATGAGTATCCTTAATAAGGGAAGCACAGAAAGAATAAGTAGCAATTTCTAAAAAATTACTTATTCTTTTTTGAGGAAAGAATCCTTAAGTTGACACAAACCACCACTAGCATCAAGGAGATCATAACTCAAGTCACCACAAGAATAAATTAAATCATATACCTCTTCCTCGAACAAAGGTAGATGTCATACAAAGTAATCTGTACCAAAAAAATCACAAATTGGATATCTCAAAAAGTCAAGCAAATCAAAGTTATCCTCACCCAAATGATTATTGTTTCTCCAAAGTCAAAGATCACTATCAATAATTGGATAGTTAGCACAATATTTACTCAATTTTATATTCTTAATGGATTTCAAGAAATAGGATAACATGTGATTTTAAGCTTACATCCTTCCTTTCAAGAACATTACGATATACACTGCTAGATACCAAACTAGAAGTGATCTCACAATTATCAATAAAGATATTTTTCTTTGAGGAATTAAAGCATGCAAGTTCCTCTAAAAAAGGTACATGTCATGTTTCTCATCATTTTCATCCATATAATATCTTTGAGAAAAGCTAATAATAGGGTAATTTTCACATGATATACTCAAAGAATTACTTCTATTCACAAGATCAACTCTATTAACATCATCATTAACTTCAGGTTCACAAATCACTCCATAATCATGCTTAAGTAGTATGTTAGATTCACAAACAAGTTGATCAATACAATTTTATTTTGTTATGTCATCACCAAATAAGGGGTTATCCTTAAAAACATATTCTACCTCAAGATTATCATGACAAGAACAAATAATGAATTCAACATCTATGAAATTTCCACTTTTAAGTAAGAATCCTTTAAGACTATCAGCAAGATCCACTTCATCTTCATTATTTTTATGTTGAGTTTCATTCAGAGCATAATATAATTCCCAACTTAGTAGATTAATGGCCAACATAAGTGGATCAATGAACACACCATCACTAGTTGTAGGCAATTCACATGCCAACATCTACTCACCTTGATTTTCACAAGGGTCAACTAGTGTGTGAATACTCTTACCACTTGAAAATAGAGCCTAATTTAAGATATAAGTTAAAAAACTAGGTGGACAAAATTTGATCTTACTAGAAGAGTCAGTTTGGTGATCTATAGAATTAACTAGTGTTTTCAAACTCACAATAAGAGCATGAGCATCATACAACATAGTGTTATCAGGAGTATCAGAAATAGAAGACTCATTATGCTCAACGTTAGATAAGCTATCATTTACACTTACTTGTCTAATAGACATATCAAAACTTTTCAATTTTAAAAAAGTGCAAGAGTTAGCATTGTTACCTAGTTACTTATAAGAGTATGATCTTCACCTTTATGTTCAACATGGAAGCACATTTGATCCTTTAGGACATTCTCAACACATAGGAGTTTGTCAATTTACTCCCTCGAATCAACTCCTCATCATTATTTTTGAAGTTGGAGTTCTTAGATAAGAACTCCATTAGAACTTCAAGAATATGTTCATTAGGTACTCTTCTTGGGTCCTCTTTTGGAGGTTCATGAACCTGCACAAGAAATGGGTTGATACTAGGTAAAATACTAGTATCATGGTTAGTGATTAATAAGTGATTATTGTTGATGAGTCCCATAATTTAGTGTTTCTTGTCCAATTATTTCAAATAATTCTTTGGATTGTCACTCTTATTCAACTCTCTTCTTTGACCCACGTCTTTCTTGCCTTGCATAGGGGGCGACTTCCTTTCTCTCTTCTCAACTTCTTCCTTCTTCAATACTTTCTAAAACCCTCTCATGTTATCATAGTCCCTATGCACTTGCTCAGGTGTTAAGGGTCAAGAATACGCTTTTGTCCTCCAAATACAAGTAAATATTTATTGGACTTCGCTCAGTATTGAACTGATCTACCATATTTCCGTAGCCTACTAAGAAACATATTGTATGTTTTTAAGGGTATTATATAACATTCTATTTCATCTTGATACTTGCCCATTTTAAAACTAATGATCACTTTCTTGTTCACATTTATTGAACCATTCTCATCATACCATTAGAGATTGTAAGGCTTGGGATGCCTTTGTGTGGAAGTTTCATTAGATCAACAAGTGTACAAGACACAAAATTAATAAATCTCCCCTCATCAATGACCAAGGAACACATATTCCCCTTTATCTCAAACCTTGTATGAAGTAGCTTTTCACTTTGGCTAAGTTACCCTTTCAAAGGTTCCAAATTAAATTCTTTAAGATATGAGATAAACTCTGATCGATGCCCAATTGCTCCTCATCCTCTTCCAAGATAACCAAACTATATCTATAGTTAGGAGCATTTTGGACTTGCTCACTTGGAAAGACTTAAAGATTAGTTTAGGAAGTAGAATTGAAGGAGTCAAGGAATTCTCCAATGTTTGTCATGCTACCATCTATGCTTGACATATTACCATCCACATTCATAAGCCTACTATCAAAGCCCCAAATTTGACCCTTTTCATGATCACCGCCAATAATATTTCTATATCACCCTTTTCTATGGGATTTTAAATTTCACTTCTTGACACAATTGTACTTTGAAAGAAGACACTCAACTAAAACAACAACACATTATCATTAAAGGAATTAAACTACACAATTACTCAAGTCTACGCACCTTTGATTGCCTCACGATTAGCTAGCTAATGTTAAAGATTGATCATACATCATTGGTACATAATTTGTAAAATGCTATTCCTAGCTGGAGTGGATTCTCATTTAAAGAAAGATGGTTAACTCTATTATACACTGACAAACTTGAAATAAGAAATAACTCCGAAGTAAAAAAGAAGAGAAAATTGAATATGATGTTAAGTTGTTCTTTCGTGAATTGTTGGGTTTGGTCTTGGGATTATAATGTGAACTATGGTGTGATTTGAATCATCATCACCATCATAATAATAATAATAATTATAATAATAAGTAGTTACTATATTTTTCAACTTCACCAAAATCAAACCCAAAACCCTAGCCAATTATAATCTTTATTAGCTATTTCCGGCCAATATGGCCACCATGGCCGGTGGGATAGTCCCACCGGATAATAGTAACAACAATCGAAGTGTTGAGGAAAGTAATCAAACCATCCAAAATAGAGCTGGCAATACAAAATATGCAGATTTATTGAAATCAAAAGTGGTGGATTCTAGTAACATTAGGGTTTCACCTAAACCAATTATTATGTTGCATGGGGAGCCTACAATTACGTGGAAGTCATTAAAAGTGCAAAACCTTATCATGCAGGAGAATCTACAGTATGCTATCATTGGTAAATTCTCATATGGTAAGCCACATATTGAAGTATTACATAAAATTATTCCATCTCAATGTGGGATCAAGAGTCAATGCACAATAGGGGTAATGGATGAAAGACATATTTTAATAAGGTTGCAAGTGTTTGAGGAGTACGTTTATGTATTGTCAACAATAATGCTTTACATTAGATCCATGGATAGATATTGGCAGATGAGGACTCTAAAATGGGATCCATTGTTTGAACCAGATGTTGAAACCACAGTGGCAGTAGCTTGGATCTCAATGCCAGATCTACCCCTAAACTTTTTTGCCAAAGATGTAATTTTTCCTATTACTTCAGCAGTTGGAAAACCTCTTATAATTGATATGGATACTAAAAATCACACCAGACCCAGCTGTGCAAAAGTGAACGTATAGGTTGATTTAGTAACAAAACTACCCTAAAGGATCCGAATTAATGAGGAGAATGAATATATAGGATAAATTAAATCCAAATGGGTACACATTGAGTATGATTATATACCAAAGTACTGTACTGAATGTTGTATACAAGGATATGATGAAGAAAGTTGTTGGAATAAGCACCTAGAATTATATGATAATCAGAAGGAAGAACAGAAGGAAGTAGTGGCAATTAATAAGGAAAAAGTGAATAAGAAGCAGGGGAATCAATCACAGAAGCCAGATAATATAGCAAGAGAAAGAAATAATAATCAACAGTGGATCACAAGGAAATATAAATATAAGAAGGACAAGTATGGCCATGTACTGGGTGAGGTAAATGAGAATAAAGAAAAAAAGTGAAGACATCTAATGCATTTGAAGCTCTAAAAGGTGAGGAGGACAAGAAGCAAAATAACAAGGATGAAGGAGGGGATCTTAATGCTAGTCAATAAGAAGAAGGAGAAAAGATGAGCACAAACGAATAGGTTACTAAAAGTTTTGGCAAAGTTATTGAGGATGCTCAAGATGTTAATATAACAATAGAGGAGAAAGTTACACAGGAGATAGAAATTAGTGGTGCAAATAATACCCAATGTCAGTAACAAATAATTCATTATTGTCTTGAGGATCAAATAGGAGTAGAAGATCATAACAAGAATCAGATTAAAGATAGCAAGAATGACAAGAATCACAAAGTATTAGCAGTTAGCATGTACAGGAAGAGGAGGATGATCAGAATGCAGACAAAGGAAGCATAATAGGACAACTAGAAATATGTAAATGTAGGTATATGATAAAGAACTGTAGGAGTTGATGGTACTAAAAGGGATTAAACTAGTAGCAATGCAAATTGAGAATCTACTGGAGAGTAGTAATAATACAAAGAAAGACCTTGATGAGAATGATTTGGAAGAAAACATCAATGCTTGAAAAATCAATAGACATGTCACCTAAGAAAGTAGAAGCTTTGAAGGAGAAATAAGAAAGAAATAAGAAGAAGGAAAAAGGTGATAGTACCAAGGTATCAGAGGACAAATCATTAACAATGTATACAAGAAGTCATATAGCTAGATCAAAGTCCAAATGAATGCTTTTATATGGAACATAAGGTCTGTTAATATACAACAGGCCTTTACTAGAATAGTAACAATGTAAAGAAGATATCAATTTTATTTTATTGGGCTTATGGAACATATTCAAGGTGGACAACATATTAAGGAGAATAGAAGGAGGCTGGGCATGGAGCATGCTATTCTAAATGCTTCTGGAAAGATCTGGGATTTTATTAAAGAGAATGTAGAGTTTAGTATTTTAAAATATGAACACCAATAACTAAAATTGAAGTTGGCCAATCAGAATGCAGGTATATCTTTGTTTGTGAATTTAGTGTAAGCAAAAAATAGTGCTAATGAGAGGTTGGCACTATGGGATTCCTTAGTTGATTTGTCAGACTCATATCAAATGCCATGGATAATAGGAGGGGACTTCAATGTGATAAAAAGTGATGAGGAAAAGTTGGGGGACTACCTGTTACATTTAATGAGACACATTATTTTAATCACCGTATCACTTTATGTAATATGGAAGAAATCTAGTTTAAAGAACGTAAATTCACATGGTGGAATGTAAGAACTGATGAAGATTGCATTTTTAAGAGGTTAGATAGGGTTCTGTATAGTGAAAGAATGAAAAGTTTATTTCAGAGGATGGAAGTGGAACATCTAGCTAGGAGTGGATCAGATCATTCTCCCTTATTAATGCAATGCAGAATAGAGAGTGAGTAGATAGTTGACCTTTTAAATTTCTAAATTTCTGGTTCTAGGAGGAATTTTGTATGGAGGTGATCAAACAAAGATGGAATTATCAGGTTGAAGGTAATCCATTTATTGTGTTTCAATAGAAATTGAAAAACACTAAGTCAACATTAGCTAAGTGGAGCAAAGACCATTTTGGTAATATATTCCAGGAAATAGCTACACTGAAGGATATTATCAAGGTAAGACAGAAGAAGTTTGAAGAGAATCCTAGTGGAATAAGTAGAACTAATTTGTTTAAGGTTCATGCTGAATTAAATATGCAACTTAAGAGAGAAGAAGATTTTTGGAGGCAAAAGGCTGGATATATATGGTTCAAGGATAGAGAGAGAAATACCATTTTTTTTCACACTATTGTCAAAGAAAGGAGAATCATACTTAGGCTTAATAGAATTCAAAATGAGCAGGGAGAATGGATGGAAGAAGTACAAGATATTGCAGAGACAACCGTTAATTTTTTCCAGGATCAGTTTACTATGCAACAGGATGCAGAAGATTTCTCCATGTTAGATGAATTACCAAAGCTGGTTACAGAAGACCAGAATAAGGACATTATAAGACTACCAGGGGAGGAAGAAATTAGAGAAGTTTTCATGGGATTGAATAGAAATAGTGTAGGGGGGACAAATGGAATGATAGGAGCACTTTATCAAGATGCATTGGAGATTATTAAGTAGGACATTCACAAAATGGTAATTGTTTTCTTTTGTGATTTTCAGATTCCTAGATTCATTACTCATACAAATTTGGTATTGATACCTAAAAAGTTAGTAGTGAATACTTTTTCTTATATGAGGCCTATTTCTCTTAGTAATTTTGTGATTAAGATTTTTTCAAGAATTGTTTGTGAAATAATTAAAGAAATACTACCTCAATTGATATCACCAGATCAAGCTGGTTTTGTTCAGGGAAGAAGTATTGCTGAAAATATACTGGTGGTTCAGGAGATTGTGGCTGAAATTAGAAAGAGAGAAAAAACACCTAACATGGTTATGAAGCTTGACATGATAAAGGCATATGACAGAGTGGAGTGACTATTTTTAACTAAGGTATTGAGGACATTTGGCTTTTCAGAGGTGCTGATAGACATGATCTTTAGATTACTGGAAAACAATTGGTATTCCATAAATTTTAATGGTCAACCAAAAGGATTTTTTAGGTCAACAAGAGGATTGAAAAAAGGGATCCATTGTCACCAACATTGTTCATCATAGAAGCAGAGGTTTTGTTAAGGTCATTGAAGAAGCTGATGCAGAATAAGGATTTTAAACTTTTTGGGATGCCAAGAGGGAGTCCAAAACTGAATCTTCTGGCTTTTGCAGATGATATGATAATCCTATGTAAAGTTGAGGTGAAGAATTTGCATCTGGTCACTATAACTTTGGATAAATATAAGGATGTCTCCAGGCAAAAAATAAATAAGGAAAAGAGTGCAAATTATTTGCAGAAAGGAGTATCCAATGGAGTAGGGATTATAGCAGAGATTGCTACGGGCATCATGAGAAGAGATTTCCCTTTCATATACTTAGGATTTCTAATCTTTTATATGAGAAGGAAGAAGGATTATTATCAGCAATTACTGAATAAAATTTCTAGTAAGGTGCATTCACGGAAAGGAAAATTGTTATCTTATGAAGGAAGGGCTGTGCTGGTCAAACATGTTTTGCAAATTATCCGTATACATTGCTTATCAATGATGAACTCTCTCTTGAATGTGTTGAATACTATTCAAAAAATTCTAGCTCAATTTTTTTGGAGTAGTAAAATTAGATAAAAGGGAAGACATTGGGTAAAATGGCAAATAGTATGTTTACACAAGAAGAAGGTAGCTTGGGTTTTAGAAGGATTGGTGATATTTATATGGAATTATTTTGTCATCTTTGGTGGAATTTAAGGACCACAGTCAATATGGAAGGACTATATATTCAATAAATATTGCAAAAGATAGCATCCAAAACTAGTCATGTGGAAAACTGGTGCAGATGGATCTCAAGTGTGGAAGAAGATGCTTATTGCCTGGGATTTGGTGGAATATCTTATTATATGACAACTGAACCAGGGAAATTCTAATATCTGGTTAAATAACTGGACTAGGCAAGGTGATCTTTATTCCATAATGGAAGGAGGACAAAGAGAGCAAGAACAGTATAAGCAGGTAAAAGAGTTGGTAAGAAAAGGAAATTGGGATGAACAACTGATTAGAGAAATATTCACAGAGGAGATGACAGATCATATTCTTAATAAGGTGATACCTCCATTAGAAAAAGGAAAAGACTGGCCAATATGAAGTATTGAACCAAAAGGTATGTTTATAGTGAAATTAGCTTGGCAGTATATAATGAATAGGGAAAGTATTGACAACACATTGAAAAGGGTATGGATGAAAGGTTTTCCTTTCAAGATATGTTTTTTCATGTGGAAGTAATACAGAAGGAGAATTCCAGTAGATAATACAGCAAGAAGATTTCGATTACAATGTCTTTCTAAGTGCTGGTGTTGTGAGGAACCAGAAGTGGAGACAATAGCATATGTCTTCAGGAATTCTTTTTATGCTAACATGACATGGTCCTACTTTTCTTCTTTTGTAGGTATTCATATTTAACATCTGACCCTTAGAGAAATAGTACTAAGTTGGTGGAATGCTGAAGTAAAAGGGAGGGAACAACCATACTACTTTGCTATGTCTAGCATTATTCTATGGGGGATTGTGGAGGAGAAGGAATAGAAAGAAACATGAAAATAAGGAAACTTCATGATTAAGAATACTATACAATGTTACAAGGAACCTGAGAATGTTGTTGAAGGTTAGAAATCCAGATTTGGAATTTCCAAATGAATGGCCAAATATAATTAAGGAGATGGGCAAGTTAAAAATGAAAGTTAAGGCTATTAAAGTCTTATGGAAGTCACCAGAGGAGGGATGGGAGAAGTACAACACAGATGGAGTAGTTAGAAGAGAAGATGGAGGAAGCTCATATGTATTTTGTTTGAGAGGATGAGAATAGAGATGTCTTATTTTCTAAAGGTGAACCACATTATTATGCTAATAGTATGCAAGTAGAGGCTTATGCAAGATTTTATACAGCTAAGTATAGTACACAATCTTAGCACAATAAGATTATCATTCAGATGGACTCACTACTCATATAGAAGGTGTTAACAGGTGAATGGCCTTGCCTATGGCATATAGCACACCTAGTTAAACAAATTCATAAGTTTATGCAAAATAAAAAAGAAAAGTATCAGCACATATTCAGGAAGGGTAACCAATTGGCAGATTATCTAGCAAATTTAGCCATAGATATATGTGCTTTTACCATTACAAATTATCAGCAGTTACAGAGCAGAGGAAAAGCTATCCTAAACAGTGACAAATGGCAGAGTCTATACTTAAGGATAATGCAAGTCAAGGGATAAAAATAAGAAGGAAATTCAAACTGAATAGTTTATATGCAATTTATATATAGGAGTTAGTAGCATTTATAATAGTGCATGTATTATTTCTAAGATATTACAGCCATCACAAAGGTCTCTCAGCACCATGGGAGGATCGATGGGTCAGATGGATAAACATAAACCTGAGAGGGAGATGGATAGCTGAACAATCATGGGTCTAAGCAACTCATTTTCTTCATCCTTTCAAGATCTATGGTCTACAAGCAATAGATAATAAAGTCAAGTCAAGTAGATCTAGAAACAACAGAGAAAGACTAGAAGAGGGTAACATACTTGGCTGTTACAGCTCTTCTCAGAAGACTGAATCCTTCTTAGCTGAACAAAAACATTCAATTTTTTCCATCTACTGGGGAACATAGCTAAAGCAAAACAAATACCATTATTCAGTTGGAATGAGAAATTGTAAAGCACAGAATGGAAGGATTAGCAGTACTTGCTTCTGTGAGCTGATAGAAAGAGGAAAGCATCCAGAAGGAGGTACAATATTGATATCTCAAAGCATCAACAGGATAAATCTCGGACTTGAGAAAGGAAGCACCATGGTTGAAGGAGGTAGACACAAGTTTAGAATTAGAAAACTAGTTCTTTTTGGAAACCCTACAATATGTATTTGTTAATAAATAGATATCGAGTTGGGCCGAGTTAAGTGAATAGGACTAGGTTGTTTTTTTTTGTATGGTGGGTTGGTCCATCAAGTGCTGATTATTAATAAAATACAAAATTAAATAAAAAAAACTCTGAAGTAAAAATAGAAAGGGATAAAAGAAATGGACTAAGAAAGAGCGGGCTCAAAAACTAATAAACAACTAAGTGGGATAATTACTAGTTGGAAATTAGTTTTAAGAATTGAAGAAGATGAATCAGAATCAAAGGAATGACACTAGGAATTAGGATTCGAGATCGAGTGTTGAAGAAAAGACCTTAATATTGGAAACCATGTTGCATCACAAATTTGCATTACATCACCAATCTATATAATACAATCTCCAAACTAGGTATTAATAAAGTGTAAATTTGGTGATGGAGCGAAGAATATGGTCAAATTGCACTTTGTTTTGCGTAAGTATCCCCTAACATCGCCAAACTTGGAAAATTGCGAGGGGGGACTTTGGCGATGTTTATCCTCCCTTTGTAAGGTTTATATACACTTTAGTAACACCATTTCATCACAAAAATACTAATATACCATTTACAAATAGGCCTAAGTATTGCCCAACTAAGCAACATCGCCTAAAATGACTATTGGAATAGTCAACGAACTATTACCACATTAATTTTGTAAATCGCCAACGAGTTGGATGATATCCCTTGCACTTTTGTGAAGTTTTTTTTTTTAAATAACTAATATGGTCTATGGCATCACAAAACTAAGCATTAGCTCACCCTAAATGTTCAACTAAAGGCCACTTGAAGAAAGCTTTTAAGAATTGTAATCTGTAGTCCCCTCATACTTCCTTCTGTGTCTTTTTCCCCTTTTGAACTATTCTCTTTCTACCAACACCCAACTGCTTTTATATTTGTTATGATTGGGTAGAATGAGAAATACCACAAAGAAAAAGAAAAAAAGAAGAAGACACGTAGATTTATGTGGAAACCCTTGCAGGAAAAACCACATGCAGAGGAGGAGGATTTTCACTATAATAGAGAAGAGTACAAAGTAGGAGAGTCTAATGACGTATTTTTAACCATGCAAAAAACAACCCAGAAAATTGTACTTATAGAATACGTGCATACAAATAAATTCCAGGCCCAAAAGTATACAAGTCCATACTGCCCCTATTGGCCCGGTCCTTACTCTACCACCACAAATCTGACAAAAATCACAAACATGGGTCATATCACGAACTTTTCAGGGTCGGATCAATAGAATATTGGTCAAAAACTCAAACACTTTTATCTTTTTTTTGGACCTAACACACCCTTTTGAATATTCCTCTCCTTCAAAACATGAAGATTATAAAGAACGCCAAGAAAACTATGAACTTCAAAATTCATAACTTCTTCGTTTCAACTATGAATTCGACAAAATGTAAAATATAAGCTCTCATTGTCATGGGAATAATATCACACACCTTTTAACCTATAATTTTAAACTAAAAGTTTCAGGTTTAGAAATCCATGTACAGTTTTATTCAAGTTAGGAAGAACTCCATAAACTTGAAGAACTCCCAAATCAAAACCCCAATAGATTTCTACTCCTTTTAAGCTCAAATTCCAGATTTGAATTCCAAATGTTCAGAAGAACAAATCCCAAAACTCAAGATCTTCAAATTTCACCTCGATTTTCAAAACCACTTGATGAGTTTTCAATTTCTTTACCTCCAACAATGATGGAACCTTTAAATTCAAATCCAAACAAGCTAGTTTCTTAGATCAAGTCTTAGATAATACTAGAGAACACAATTCTAGTATTAGAAACTCAAGAAGAAACAAAAATCAAACTCAAAATATTGAAAAATACCAAAAATATTTTTTATGTGTTAACAAATTCCAAGACTTGAATAGTTGGAATGAGCCTATGATCCTCTCTAATACCTAATGATACCATCCAAAATATGAATGATGAAGTAACCATAGAAACATAAAGAAATAATAGAATTGAAAATGTAGAAAATAAAGGATAGAGATAGATAGATAGACACAATAAGATAAAGAAAAGGACAATCAAAGGATTTATCAAATCAAATCACATCGCTTTAGATTACCTACAAGAACCTAACTCTTATGATGACTGAAAGAGAAGTGTAACGCCCTTATAACTACTATTTCTAAATAATAATCAACATAATTTTTTTAAGCTTCCATGCTCTCTTAAGAGGCTTCAATATCAAATGTCATCAAAATCTATGTAAGGTAAATGAAAGATATTTTTTTTATATTCTAGGCCTAGGCTACTTATAAATGGAACCAAAAGTGACCCAACGAGGGGAATTCCCACTTCGGCGATAGGGTCTGTAAATTTGGCGATGCACCCTTGTGATTGGCGATGCCATTTGCATCGTCAAAAGGGACAAAATATCCTTTAAATCTTCTTTCACTTGGTTGGTCTTACCATCCACCAAGCCACCTTTAAAATAAGATGTTGCTCCTTGATCCTTCCAAAAGTGCCTGAGCTTCAACTTTACTCCAAGAATCTATCAAGCCTCTAAGGTTGCAACTTATACCCTTTGACAACACATCCTCCAATTCCTTAGCTTGAATTTGAATGTAAGACTTTGAGAAGGCTCGGAGGGTATCTATCACGACCCGGCCGGAGGCCCTGGCCGCGACGGGCATCCCGAACTATACAGGCCCGAGATACCCCTTCCACTCCCCAACCTACTAGTGATATTGTTCGCTCAAGGCCCAGGCCCGCATGGCTTTAAAATGCATCACTAGGGAGTAAGGTTTTCTCACTTATATACCCAGCATCCCTTCCATGTTTTGCAGATGTGGGACTCCTTCCTAAGTTGGGGTATCACATACACCACCCCTTACGGACTCAGCATCCTCGCTGAGGTTTTCCCTACTGAATAGGATTTGCCTACACTCAGGACTGAGGTTTGCCCCGCCTTACTGGGATTCGCCTAAACTCAGTTTGAACTCTAGCCCACATCAACAAGGATGACACAAAAGTGGGTCTGATACCATTCTTTCACAACCCAACCCTAGGCTCTGGCTACGACGGGCATCCCAAATAACACAGGCCTGAGATACCCCTTCCACTCCCCAACCCATTAGTGATATTATCCGCTCTGGGCCTAGGCCTACACGGCTTTAAAACGCGTCACTAGGGAGTAAGGCTTTCTCACTTATATACCCAGCATCCCTTCTGTGTTTGTAATGCCCCGAAATTGGGTCTCGAGATGTCACACGATGCTTAGGATTACAAGTAACCCCAAGCTAACCCTTCTACTGGCATAACTCATAAGAAATTGAATAAAAAGTATAAATCTATACAAATCTGCAGAAAATAACTCTTTTCTGAATATGATAGATATAAAACTAAATTTAAAAGATTACAACTCTGCTTTTACAACCAAAACTAAAATGGAATACATCAACTTCTACTGACTGTCTATGAAGCCTCTACTAGTACTGACTATAGGTAGCTGGGTCATGACTCCCGACTATCCCAACTCAATACAGATAGATAAAGAAAATACAACACTTCTCGAACTGTATAACTAACTCAAGCCCTTGAATCAAAAGGACTCATTACCTACTAACTGGATGTCGCAAACTTACTGGATCTAAAGATGTATACTATACCTTGTACCTACATTTTGAGAAAATATAGCCCACATACGAATATGTGGGCCAGTACCACGGAAATGTACCGAGTATATAGGAGTGAAATGCATTAATAAAATAATATCTTAATATCATCACAGTTTATAAAATTATGCAGGATGATATAAATGACTCACTTAGCTCAAATTAAAATCATTATAATCATAAGAGAGTAAAATATATTGGGTGAAACATGTGAGTTATCATAATAAATCTCAAATTACTTCCATATCGATTCCAAATCATCAAAGCAATCAAATCTCATAACAATTCTCTTTGGAATATATGTTCATTAAATCTTTCGAAAATAATGACTTTCTTAAACTCAGTTTTTCAAACAAATATGTTTTCATCTCAAATAGAAGAATAAGACTTTTCATAGATAAGAGAATACACACACACATTGGGAGTCTCTTACAAATTACATAAACCATGTGAGCTAAATAAAGTCCAACGTCCAACCCACATTGGGGAGAGCTGTCCTGTCCTTGCCATCAGAGTAGGACCTTAATATTTTGTTCACTAGTGATCACTATATAAATCAGCCTTAGGGTCACATCCTAAAGGGGCACATAGTTCTAGGAAAGTACCAATTACAGCTATACCTCCCACTCGGTGCTAAATACTACTACCGGACTTAGCTCAGATCATTTCAAAAGAAAATCCATAACA